>NW_010515589.1:0-2070 GCF_000687285.1 Phaethon lepturus
GCATGGGGTTGTTCCTTCCCAGGTGCAGAACCCTACACTTGTCCCTGTTCAATTTCATGAGGTTCCCCTCTGTCCAACTGTCCAGTCTGTCCAGATCCCATTGAATGGCAGCACAGCCACCCGGTGTGGCAGAAAACAGCAAACTTGCTGAGGGTACATTCCAACCCTTCATCTAGGTCACTGATGAAGATGTTGAAAAAAACCAGACCCAGGACTGATCCCTGGGGAACACCAGCAGCTGCAGGCCTCCAACTGGACTCTGCGTGACTCACCACAACCCTTTGAGCTCTGTTGCTTAGCCAGTTTTCGATCCATCTCACAGTCCACTCATCCAGCCCATACTTCCTGAGCTTCACTATGAGGATGTTATGTGAGACAGTGTCAAAAACCTTACTGAAGTCAAGGTAAACCACATCCACTGCTCTCCCTTCATCTACCCAGCTAGTCACTCCCTTATAGAAGGCTACCAGGTTGGTCAATCACAATCTCTCCTTGGTGAATCCATGCTGACTAGGCCTGGTAACTTTCTTTTCATCCATGTGCCTAAAGATGGCCTCCAGAAGGAGCTGTTCCATCACGTTCCCAGGGATGGAGGTGAGGCTGACCAGTCTATAATTTCCCAGGTCTTCCTTCTTGCCCTTTTTGAAGACTGGGGTGACACTGGCTTTCCTCCAGTCCTCAGGTACCTCTCCCATTCTCCATGATTTTTCGAAAATGATGGAATGATCATGAGCAGGATGTCCCCTTGCTCATTGCAAGGGGGTTTGGACTTGAAGGTTGGACTTTTAAAAATCCCTTCCAACCCAAACTATTTTATGATTCTATGATTCTAAGAAACACTTTTTAAATGAAGAATGGGAAAAAAGTGGGCAGGAGACCCTCAATGCCTCAGCTTCTCAGTGAGAAAGGAGAATTCAGTGTAGGCTAAGAAGAGGAAGAATCATGTTCCGGTAACATAAAAAATGTTTGAAAAAGGAATGAAATGAATGAGAAGTATAAAAAAAACAAACAGAACAGGAAATATGGAGAAATAGCAAAATATTGTACCGACTTCAAAGAGAACTAAGTGTCTGGCTTCCTTCTATCAAGAGTCTTCCTTTTATTCAGAAGAGAAGTAATCTTATCAACTAACTACAACAGTTAGCTGAAATAATATCAGATTAATTTTGGGGGGTTACTTTGAAGTCTTTAACCATATTGAATTTTTTTTCCAATTTTCCACTGCTCTTACTGCCTTTTTTTTTTTTCCTTTTCCCTCTAGAATAGTGTAGTGCATTTGAAGAATGACCAGAATTTAAGAACCTGAGCTAAAAAGTGTGTTAAAAGGGCAGCATTTTACCAGCAGTGTCTGTGGGTGTTCAAGGAACCAAATAATAGCTAGGAACTTTTCAAAGGCTATTTCCAACATATATGGAACATGTTATAAAAACCACCCAACACCACAGTACGACCTGAACAATGACTTTTAGAAAGGCAAGTTTCAACACAATTTCTAATGGTGTTCCTGACTTTCTGATTAATCAATTTTTATTTAAAAAGGAATTTATGATTAATAAGAATGTCCCAAGATACCTTGATTTGATTCAAGGTAAGGACTATATTGAATGATAATGGAAGTAGAGACAGTATTTTGCCCCGTCATTTTGCAGGAAGAGATGTATTGCATGTACCAAGTAGCAAAACGATAGGAGAAAGTGGAATTTTATTTTATGGATAAACATGAAAGTAATGGACAAAATTTATGCTCTGAGATGTCATAGGAATAGTCAGCATGGGTTCATGAAAGGCAGGTCCTGCTTGACCGACCTGATCTCCTTCTATGACCAGGTGACCCGTCTAGTGGATGAGGGAAAGGCTGTGGACGTTGTCTACCTGGACTTTAGTAAAGCCTTTGACAGCGTCTCCCACAGCATTCTCCTGGAGAAATTGGCGGCTCTTGGCTTAGACAGGTTTACTCTTCGCTGGGTAAAGAACTGGCTGGATGGCCGAGCCCAGAGAGTCGTGGTGAAAGGTGTTAAATCCGGCTGGCGGCCGGTCACAAGCGGTGTTCCCCAGGGCTCGGTTCTGGGG
>NW_010515589.1:2288-43469 GCF_000687285.1 Phaethon lepturus
CAGGCTTGGGGAGGAGTGGCTGGAGAGCTGCCTGGCAGAAAGGGACCTGGGGGTGCTGGTTGACAGCCGGCTGAATATGAGCCAGCAGTGTGCCCAGGTGGCCCAGAAGGCCAACAGCATCCTAGCCAACAGCATTAATTTAAATTGGATCTTTAAACTATATTATGTAGCACAGCAAATTTTCTAGCTTATAATGAAAAGTTTTAATACTATTGAAAGTAATTGTTCCCTGTTTTATTTACCTTAATGTGTTTTATTAATAAACAGAGCACAAAGTAAATTAATGAAAATTAAAAGTTATCTTTTTTTTTTCTTTCCTTCCTTTTTTTTTATGTGAAGGTATGGTTACTTTAACTGCTTGTAAAGGGTTTGTTTTTATGATCATATATTTACTTTACAAATGAGTCTTGGTAAATTTCCTCAAATATAAGCATTTGAATATGAATTCAGTCCAGTTTCCCATTGACAAAGACTGGATGATTTAATTTAAGGGTGTTTCTGATTTACCTCATTTTCTGTGGAAATTTGACTCTAAAGCCAAAACCAACAGTTTAAAAATAAGTAACATTATAGCAAAAAGCATCTGTTTAACTGAAATGTTGAAGCTTCTTCTTATCCTTGGATATTTGATGTTTGGAGGAATTAAATCTCCTGAAAAACTGTGAGAAAGGTGAATTCATTGTGCTATTAGTTTTAATGTATGCAAAGAATAATTATGAATGAAAACAAAAAAAAGGAACCTGAATCCTAAGGAGAGTTTTGGAGCATTTCATGAAGTACCTTCCTGAAAATCATTTGGCAAACAGATTTAAGTGTGAATCACAGAATGTGGTCCTTTACATCGTTATGCTGACAAGTGGTTCTTCAGTACTGAGAGGTATCCTGCAGAGCTAAAAATGTTCCAGTAGGATTTGCCCAGTGAATCAAACATCTTGTAATTGGATTTGCTACTTCTCCACAATAAAAAGCAAATGCCAGAAGGCATGAATTTCTGTTTTTACTGTGTACATGTGTTAGTCTTTTTAATCAGCAAAATATTTATGCTAAAAGGAATGGGTTTAGTCATAATTTTCTATAATGCAAACTATCTTAAAAATAAATAATAGTCATACTTAAGGAAAACTACAATTAAAACTAAACTTTTACTTATTTTTAGTGTAGAGATTGCAATGTACAAGAACTACTGGCATAACTGAATCTTTTAGCATCTCAGCATCTGTTTACTAAATTGATTTTTTCAGCAGAATTAAATTGCTGAAACTATTGAATGATTTCAGAAAATTAACATAATTTTTCATAAAGTTAAGTCCTAAGGTAAACATTTCAATTTTTCTTCAGCTAGGAAGCATCTGGACTGAAACTGGATGGCAGAATAATCTATGAAAAAGAACTAAATATAATAACTAATTTACCAGTGTTTAGACAAGAGGCACAGATATTCGTTCTTCATTTTTCCTTTCCTTTTCCCTCTTACAAAAAAATACAGTAGGAATATCTGTGTCTCTTGTCTATGAAACTATTCACCAAATAACTTCTATGCTTCAGTTAATAACATTTGAAAAAGCTACGCTTCCAAAAGAGTTTAATTCCCAAAATGTAATTACCCCTGGGGAATCTGCTGGAGCTCTGCGTGTTTGTCAGTGTGACATATCTTGGTTTTTATGGGAGGCATAGGATTTGAAGAAATAAACATCACAATTTGATACTGTAAAAGATGTTTTGAATCTCTAGGATGGACAGACTTCTTCATACTGTTTGTCATGTTTTGAAGATTCAGGGTTTTGTCATCTGAAAATGGCATCTGGGCTTTTTTCTACGGTGTCACAGATATTCTAGTAAAATACTGGGGTCAGATAATATGTGTTAATATACTACCTGGAAAGATAGTCAGTAAACCATTATAAAACAATAGGAATGACAGGATTTCTAGTCAGTTAGCTCTACACTGATTAAAATCCAACAGACTTAAAGGCACTAATCAACTAACAAATTAATTTCTCTAAACCTATTTTGTCCATGTATAACTGACAGATAATTACTCTGGAAATTCTATATAATAATTTGAAGGCCTTCCCTAATGGTACAATAGCATATTTACAAAATGAGGAAAATAATGTGCCAATTAGAATAAAGTGAAATTTATATCACATTCATAACATAAATGAAGTGCTGGGTGACTAGTAGAGACACATGCAGCCATACTGTGTTAATATGCCCTACCAGTCAATATAATTTGGTCAAGTGTCACATCAAGACATGCATTGAAGATAACACTTCTTAAGATTAAGTAGTAGTTTTTAAAATAGCTAGTCATGCAACAAACTAACAAGACTATTGTTGATATACCTTTAATTAATTGACTGGAGACATTATTACATTTTAGATGTTAGTTCTGACAGCCACAGAATAATTAAATTCAGCATACTTGTTAGATGTAGCAGTCCAAATTTATTAAAAAAAAAGTGTGAAAGACCAGAAAGTCAAAAAAGACTAAATGAAAATGTTTATATTCAATATAAATAATATCTAAAACTAAACCAATATTAAACAATAAACTAATTGTAAAGAAAATAAGTCAGGCAGATAGATAAACATAAGATGAGAGGCATTATAGAAAAGGTGACCTGAGCTACAGGAGGACTGATATTAAATTTACTTATTCACAAAAATCATTCAATCAATCAATCAATGTATATGTGACATATGACAACTGTGATTGTCAGTAAAAAATAAAGTACAAATACCAAAATAAATTCCTACAAATTTTAGTTTTTTCTTCCCACTGTTGCTTTTTATCAACTCAGTTAAACATTACTGTCATAATAGTGACTTCTGTGTTCATCTACGATGGTAGTAATCAATGGAACCAGAAGGCAAATCCAACATAGTTGGAGCTAAATATGTTATATTTATTCCTTAGGGGTTTATTATGCCTTTTTCTAGTGTGTCCAAATAAAATACTTAACACACGTGAAGAATGGAAACATTACTTTAAAAAATGGCGCTGATTGCTATAGATCAAATCACAGCTAAAAATCAATGAAAATGGTAATGAAGAGGTTCTAACACAGCAAACCAGTAAAAACTGCTATCTGCCTCTATGTGAAATTCAGCAACAGTGAGAAGTTACAAGAATAGGATTAAGTCCACTACTTCACACACTCTGGAAGATTTTATCATTGTTCCATACCGATTTAAAAAAAAAAAAGACCGCAAAGTATATACATTAATGATACATATATGATTAATTCTGTGGGAATTCTAGAAGGAATATAGCCTAGGTTTCTATCATATTGTGTGTAATCCAAACTGGTCAATGAAAATGAGTCCATACACAGCCTTTTCTAGAAGGAAAATGAGTAGCAGCACTAAAACACACAAGGATTACCAGTAATCAGCCAAATTAAATGAACTAGGACGAATAGCTGGTAAACACAGTACAAATGAACAAATGTATAGTTGAGACTATGAAGGTTTTTATCCATTCAAGCTTTCTCTAACACAGTCATATGTAGGTGTTAGCTACAAATGCCCTTTCTTCTTTACCCTATTAAGTGAAAATTAAAGATAGAAACATACAAGGGAGACAACTTTCACTATAATCATAACATCAATGCACAAAATAGAACTTGAAACTGAAACAACATCATGTTAGGCCTCTGCCTGTGATAAGAAATGTGTTTCAGAAGCTGCATGTTAATGAGTTAGATTGGTTTGCATTATTTTTTCCACCTTGTTTTTTGCTTAGTATTATTAAAACTAACGAAGACAACACCAAATTCCTCAAAAGGAATGATTTTCAGTCTGGCATTTTTGGTTCTGCTCAGTACTTTCAAGAACAGAGAGCTTTTTTTTTCTCGGGAGTCACTCTTTCAAAGTCCTGTTGTGAAGTAGGATCAAGTACATATTTAAGATGGTCCTAATGTCTCTAGTTAAGGAGAATCTACTATGTGCCTTGTTAACATGTTCCAGTGTTTTGCTACGTCCTAATTAAAAAGCTTTACTTACATCAGATTATGGGGGGTTTATTACAAAATCAAGCTGTTTTTTCCTTATTCTTCAGCTAACAGAGCTGGAACAGAATTTATCCTTACCTTCACTGCAATCTATTTTTTGGGGGGGTTTAATGCTTTAGAAGGCTGTTCTTTTGTCTGCCCTTAGTCTTTTATTTTTTCCACCAACAAATATATAACATCATGATATCCCAGAGTCTGTATTTGTTAAACCTCTTGTTCTTCCTATTGTTATTCTTGCAATGCTAGGCATAACAGGTATTTTGTAATTTAATGACATGGTCATAATTTAAAATAAATTACTATTATTAAAACAAAGGGAAATCAGAACCAAGTCAGACTACCAGCACACCTAAAACTAATATCCAGTTTCAAGGGGAGAGAGGGTGTCACTTCGTGATGGTTCTAGAATAAACCTAACAAAGGACTCTACAACTTTGTGCCAAGAAGGTAAATCTGTTCCTAGCCTACAGGGAACTCATGATTTTCCTTGGGTATAAAAGGAAGATAACTACTTTAAATGTTGTAGCCTGCTTATTACAACTGCAATTGATATTCTTATTATTCTGTTCAAAGTATCGGTCTTTATTATTGCAATCCAATGCAAGTGAGAGAGAGTGGAGTTGTACTTCCTGAAGAATAGGAGAGGAGCAGAACAGTGGTCCCCATTTCTCTCTTCCCCTGGGAAATTATTAGTGATAGCTCATTTGCTCATCTCTGGAAATATATTTGTCTTTTTTTTCAATAAGAGATTATTCTATTAAAAATGTATCTACTTGTGCATATTGCTACAGCACCTAAAAGCTCTGTGCTTCTAATAATCCTCCTTTCTGCTACATATTATAACACAGAGTACAAGGTCATTTCATTTACAACGACCTTACAAATTGACTGTAAAACAAGAGACAGCTGATGTATAGGAAAAGACAGAGAAGTACAAAGGAATAATGAGACAATACTAGTCATTGAGATAGGCACCAGTCTGAGCACAGAATCACCTTAAATACTGTGAACACTTCTTTCCTTTAAGTAGGTAACACTGAAATTTAGATTTTCTAAGGAAAGACTAGAAATAGCGTAGGGAATAAGAAATCACCCTCTGGATATTTGACAAGAGGTACTTCTGAGAGTGAGTTACAGTCTGTGGAACAGAAAGAAGGTGATTGTTTCACAAGGGAACAATTGGATATATAAAGAATGGCAACATGTGCTGGCCAGAGGCTGGAGGCAGTGTCTCAACGCCAAATGAGTAGAAAGATGTTGGAAGCAAATATGCTTTGAAAGGTCCTGAAAGTAAAGGTAAATTGAGTATGCCTGATATAGCAGGGAAGAGAAAACCAGAAATACATATAACACTCAATTCCATTACATAGCCTTATGCTTTTTTACAGTAATTTGCCTACTGTCTGTATTTTCAAGTTAAAGTATTTTTATACACATAACATTGTACAACATGTCAAAATTTAAAAATGTTTATTCCCACAATTTGTGGGATATGTGATGCTTAAATCCATATATCATAAGCTATTAACATCAGTTGGTAAAGACGGGACACTGAAACATTAATTATTCTCTTCAAGCTGTTCATTGCTGATGGTTAACTGCTGAGTGCATTGATAAAAGGTGGCCAACAGTAGACCAGTATAGACTGAAACAGACCAAAAACATTAATTATTCTCTTTAAGCTGTTCATTGCTGATGGTTAACTGCTGAGTGCATTGAAAGGTGGCCAACAGTAGACCAGTATAGCCATATTCTGTACCCTCACTATGTTGATGCATATACACGGTGTCTGTCAGATGAGTTTGATAATGAGTGTCCGTGTGGCATTCCTTCTGCGTGAAGTACTGCCCCACAGGCCTGAAACGCTTTGTTGAACAAGGTGGTCAGAACAAGTGGCTAAAACATCAGCTAATGGAAACATTTGCTATGGCCTAGACTGAAAACCTGTCTCCTCATTTAAATAGTGATTGAAATAATTTTCTTTATGATTCCTCAGAAAGGTGTCTTTGACTATTCAGTTTTAATTGAGTTGTCTGTCCTTTGCTATGTACTGCAATAAAATGAGTGTTCATTCTGAGGATTAGTTTCTGTGCAAGTAACTGCTTAGCGTTAAATACACCCACTGTACAGAGAGACCCTTTTTGTCTTCCATGTTACAAATATTATTCTTGAAGCTTTATAAAGAAGCAATTTTCCACAGAAAACTGAAACGAGAGAGTACCCAAGACACATTCCTTCCATTCAAGTCTCATCTTGCACAGTTACAGCTTTACAGTTGAAAACCAGAAAATGTTAAGAAATTGGAACCCACATTTTAACACCTACAATTCTGTATGCTTTACTATTAGAATTCCTTTATTTTTTTCTCAATAAATGTATATACACACAGATTACATTTTAAAATAATATTGTTCAACATCATGTAAAATTTCTGGAAGGAAAGAAATAGTTGTCTATATGACCTGTCTGTCATTTTAAGCAATTATGGCATTTTCTTTTGCATAATTTTGAGTATTTAGAACATTATTATTTAAACCATGATCTTAAAATACATAAATTCATTTTTTATCCTTGACAAGTTAAAGGCTCATGGATTTTTCTGGCCTAAAGTAGATGCAGCCAAATATTTTTTCCGGTGTGTTATACAAACTGACTTGTATGTGATAAATTCATAAACCAGACTGCTTATGCATAGGAAATGTCATGCTTCAAGCCTTGAAAAGAATGGCTAATGCCAGAACCAAGTAAGGTTTTAAGACTTGAAATGTGTGTGGTAAAGATTTTAAAAATTTTCTTTTTTGCCGCATAGAAGATGGCTATTCTTAACTGAACATTGTACTTTATTTAAAATTCAGACTTTTATTTATTGTACTAAAAATCACTAAAAAGTCAATAGTAGCATGTAGTTTGTGCAAAGCCTTCATTTTCTGAAAGAATACTTTGTGCCAATGAAACTAGCTGCAGAAACCTAGAGCTTTCAAGATGCATTTGCCTTTTGTTTAATTGAAGACAAGAATGTCAGCGGTAATAAAATCATTTAAGACAATATATATTGACCAGAAAGGAGAAAGTTGCACATTTTTGCTGCTTCTTCATGGTACCCTACCACCTTCAGCATTTTTTCAGGCATTTTGCTGAGTTGGGAAAGAGGGAAAGAAGAGGTTAAAAAAAATATCTGCACTGCTCTGTTTCAGCTGTCAGTCATCAGGGCCACTAAGGCTACATGTTCACCCTTCAGGCAGTTCTGTGACTGTAGCTCAAAATGAGCCCTGTCTAAGCAGAAACATACAATTATTCCAATCAAATTATTCCTAAGCTACACAATACAATTACCCAGCTTAATTTGGAAGATGAATTAATTGAAGGATGATTTTCCTTTTTTGCATAGAAAGTCCCTCTGTAGGGTGTTCATAAAGAAAATTTGAACACTTGACTTTCATGTTGGAGTCTCTAAAAGAATCTCTATTTTAATCACAAACAGACTTTATTTCAGCTCTTTCGTTTTAGGGAGCGGAGTATGTTTTAACACTGCAAATCAGCTCTTCTATTAGCACAGAATCAATATGTAAAAGTGGAAAGACAAAAGTGACACTTTGTCAAAGTTTTTTCTTTTTTTCTCCTCTTCCACAGATGAAAAGTGATTGAAAGAAGGGTTCAGCATGAATTGCTCCATATTGCTATCTCTCGTGCTGATACTGGTTCAACTTTGGCCTTGCTCTATGAGCATGGAGAACTGCAGCGCTGAAAACACACATCAGTCTTCCACAGCAGTTCGAAGAGTGAAACGTGGCTGGGTGTGGGAGCCACTTTTTGCAACTGAGGAACAGACATCAATGGTGCCTGTGTATGTTGGACAGGTATGATAAGTAATGATTCAAGGACCGTACAAGGTTAGACTTAATGTGCTGATTATCAACTTACTTCCTTGACTTGGAAGATCAAGCTTCTCGAGTGAACTGGAAATATCAAGAAAAGTAGAAAGAAGAGCTCAGGGAGCTGTAATTAGGCAGCACAACATCTCTTCCTTCCTGTGACCTGACTTAAGGTCAGAGAATAATAAGAGCTGGAGGTCATGGCAGTACCAAGGACTTTCTCTCACCTAGGTCTGCTGTCAAAGAAACTCCACATTCACTCTGTTACTAAAACTAGTTCCATACACAGCAGACAAAGGTATCAAGCTGAAAAGTTCCTTTCTCTCTTCTGAATGAAAGTTAAAGACTCATTTATCAACATCTGGCAATGTGCTTGTGCTATTTTTGGCACTGCATCAAAGCAGCCATACTGAGTGCAGTGTAGTTTACAAACAGTATTTAGCATGATTTTCTATTACACTAAGTAGCAGCTGATTTACCCCTCATTAATTTTTAATGAAGCAGATTAATACTAAATCCTTTTACCACTGAGAAACTACAGGAATCTGTATGGTTCATTAGATTAACGTAGGTTTAGCACAATGAGCAATTATTTTTCACTCTTCTTTAAAAATGTGCTTTAAGATAACTGTCTTAATGAGACTTTATCTATCTCTTTCTTCTCTCTCTGATGATGATTATTATTATTTATTATTATTTATTTTTGTATGCTAGAAGTAAATGTAATCTTGAGATCTAGTTTTCTTTTCTTTAAGGCACTCTCTAGATGAATGAACGAAAATAAATTTAACTACTAATTAACTAGCACTAAAATTTAATTGGGCCCAAAGGGTGAAGTGCTCAAAATTCATTAATTACTTTTTCACAGCCCCTTCAAAGTAACTACTATGGAAGTGTGATGTCTCATTTCTAAAAGAACAAGTGTAGACATACTCATTTTTTAATTATTATTACTTTTCCCACAACTGGAAAACAGTTTCCTGTAAAAGAAACTTCATAAATGTAATGTATTTTCATACAGCTTTAGAAAAACTTCATAATCTTTCCTTTCTGCTTCTCACAGGTAAACTATAGGGAAATCTTATTGAAGATTATGGGTAATTTATTGCAGACTAACCATTGCCTGGTCAGACATATTTACTTGTGTCTTTTTATTGAGTACAATATGCTCTGCTTTCAGTAAATGCAGTGACAGCCTATGATTAACACATGAATTTTTAGTAAATAAGGCCCTGAAGGAAACTGCATCAATGAAAATACAAAGGTAGACAGTCTTTGTTTTTAAGTCACTATTCCATATCAACTTCTTTTCTCAGTCAGATTCAGAGCTCAATCTTTAAATTTCATTTAACATAGACTCATGAATCCTTTTCCATTATGATATTTAAGAAAAAGAAATGTGTCCATCAGCAGTGCAATGACAGATGTATAAAGGCAAGTACATAAATTCTTTGTTCCACTTCTCATTTACGGCTTAATAAAACAGGTAAGCTGAGAACCGTCAGTATGCCTTCTCAGCAAGTGTCATCTGTAATCATAGAATTACAGATACATAGAATATTTGGGCTGGAAAGCACCTTCAAAGGTCATCTAGTTCAACCCCCCTGCAATAAGGAGGGGCATCTTCAACTAGATCAGGTTGTTCAGAGCCCCGTCCGACCTGATCTTGAATGTTTCCAGGGATGGAAACCTCTCCGGGCAACCTGTGCCAGTGTTTCACCACCCTCATTGTGCAAAAAGTTCTTCCTTAGATCTAAATCTACTCTCTTTTAGTTTAAAACCATTAACTATTTTGTGGCTCTCCTCTGGACCTGCTCCAACAGGTCCATGCCTTTCCTGTACTGAGGGCTCCAGAGCTGGACGCAGGACTCCAGGTGGGGTCTCACCAGAGCGGAGCAGAGAGGCAGAATCACCTCCCTTAAACTGCTGGCCACGCTGCTTTGGATGCAGCCCAGGATACAGCTGGCCTTGTGGGCTGTGAGCGCACATTGCTGGCCCATGTCCAGCTTTTCATCCACCAGTACCCCCAAGTCCTTCTCAGCAGGGCTGTTCTCAATCCCTTCATCCCCCAGCCTGAATACTGGGGCTTGCCTGACACAGGTGCAACACCCTGCACTTGGCCTTCTTGAACCTCATGAGGTTCACACAGGCCCATTCCTTGAGCTCATCCAGGTCTTTCTGGATGGCACCCTGTCCCTCAGGTGTGTCAACCGCACCACTCAGCTTGGTGTCGCCTGCAAACTTGCTGAGGGTGCACTCAATCCCACTGTCTGTGCCACTGATGAATATATTAAAGAGTACTGGTCCCAGTACGGACCCCTGAGGGACACCACTCCTCACTGATCTGCATCCGGACATTGAGCCATTGACCACTACCCTCTGGGTGTGACCATTCAATGAATTCCTCATCCACTGGACAGTCTATAGCAGAGTAATAGAATCATAGAATCTTTGGGTTGGAAGGGGGGGATATCATTGGGGATAAATGATTCTGAGTGAAGTGATTCAACATAGGTTATGTCTAAACAGCCAGTCCAAGGAATGCTTCTAGTCTCTAAGGGTTAGATGCACTCTGTGATCGCATCTGAATCCCATCTTACATTAAAGATCTAGATATTCATCACCTTTCCCATGCCCTGGGGTTCATGACAAGGAAACCAATAGTTATAGATCAAAAAGAATCTGTGCTGCTCCTTTGCCAAATGCCAAATTTGAATGTTGTTAAAATGAGTTCAACCAGACCACTCATAAAGGGGTGAACCTGCCCCATATTTTGCACACAACTATGTATGTTGACAACATTTGAGTTTAAAAGTAAGTTGTTCATATTTTAAATGGCTTTAAACTCCCTAGCCTTGAAATTTCTCTCTCTTGTACTGGCAAGGAGAATTAACTATATATAATTTAAGGTCTAAATACTCTGACAGAACTCAGAGCACGAACTCAAAACTGTTCCTCATCTCTCAGAGCAGTGTCCCAGTCACATTCTGAATAACCTGTGCATTTGATGCATGCAAACAATTATGTACTATGAAAATCTTCAAAAGGCATGGGCATTGTTCCAAAGAAAACTAAAATAATTTTTGCAACTTCAGAAGCTATTACAAAATATGTTGAGCAGATCCAGTAGGGAAATATGCCTTTTACACCCCATAGTTACTTCTTTCCCACTCTGTGGCCTCATCTTACACTGAGCTGTAGGGTCAATAAACACGAAGCAAAACAGTGAGATTATTGAATTCAACAGGTAAACATATTATTTACATTTAAAACCTGCTGCTTTGTAGAAGAAGCAGGTTGAATAAAACTTTTCTTTTTTACATTGGATTTTTCAATGCTTATCCATGCTCTTAGAGATTTTGACATCTTTTGTTCTAAACCCCCCAGAAATAAAGAAAAAATTAGAGAACTAATGATACAATAGAAATTGTTGTTTGCATAAAATTCAAATGTGGATGCTTGACATGTTAAGGAATTAAGTTATTGCTATTAAGAAACTACTGTTACATATTGTTAACATTAACAGAACTATTTTGCTGGCATGAACAAATGCACTGGACCAAAATGGTCTCCAGGGCTCACCTTCATCAGAGGAATCATCATCATAAAGTTCATCTTAGCAAGACAACAGAGGATGCAGATCATTCTGGAAGGAAATGGAAAATGTCTATCAATTTATTTCAGAATAAATAATACAGATTTATATCACAGAATGGCTTTTCATCTCTTTAATATTTCAACAGAAGTAGAACAACACTGTCTCTCATATTTACACTTAGTATTGTTGAGTACAAAAAAATATATAAAACATAAAAAGTACACTTGTCATTCATAATAATAAACAATTTAGATAATGTTTAAAGACCTTTCCATTGTTTTCAGCTGAAGTCTATGGGAGCTGATAAAGCAATGATCTGAAGTAGGTACCTACATTCAACCCCTTTACTTCAAAGTGGCTCAAGCACCTTTTTTCAGATTTATCATGCATTTATATGCATGATGTCTGTTACATCAAATACTTTAAAACTGAGCCATGACTGGCTGAAAATATGACATACCCTCTTTTAAATGTTAACATTCAAGATGGCTCACTAGTGACAAGGTTGTCTGTAGAATGAAAACAAAGCAAGCCTAAAGTAAATATTCCAAAACTTTATTCCTCCCAAAATGTGGCTTATTTTTCTGTTTTGTATTTGCAGCTGAAATCAGATTTAGACAAGCAGGATGGCAACCTAAAATACATTTTGACAGGGGAGGGAGCTGGAAGCATTTTTATCATTGATGAAAATAACGGCAAAATTTACGTGACACAAAAGCTGGATCGAGAAAAGAAATCCTTCTACACTCTAAGAGCACAAGCAATTAATGGGAATACCCAGCTTCCTGTTGAACCTGAATCAGAATTTATTATCAAGGTTCGAGATGTCAATGATCATGAACCACAGTTCTTGGATGGACCTTATGTGGCCACTGTTCCAGAGATGTCACCTGAAGGTATGACATGCTGTGATTTTTTCCTAGATAGCTGTGTTGATATAAAAACTTAATAGCATACTTTATAGTCTTTCAGTGGGAAGGAAACTATTTTACAAGCTTGTTAATTTGCAAAAGTATATCCTTAAACTGAAGGTTGTGCACACCTCTACTTAACATCCTTGCCTTTAAATATTTAGGTACCTACATGTATCCAAGTCCTTTTACAGAATCTGGATATATGCTTAGATTGACTATTGAGAATTGTCTTTCCCATAACTGATTCATCCTTGAAATTGATACTTGTTTAAAAATGTAACATTACAGTTTGAAATAGGTAGACTACTATAGCTAATTGACACTGCAAAGATAGATTTCACCACTGTTTTAAATCAGTATAGAACCCTAGTCTCCAGAAAATTGTTCAGTGTATGATTATTGTTACAACCTCTCAGCTCTTCAAGCTTCTACCAATCTGAAAGAAAAGTAGCATGCATGTAAACTTTAAAGTCCTGTGACCTCATTTGACTATTTTAAGGACATAAATATAAGCTTGGTTGAACTGAAAAGCACTCAACAGCATCCTTCAGTCCACTCTGATTCTGCTTAATAATTAAACAATATGTCTTTATTATACCTTGTGTAGTATAAATAATATTGTACTGTAACTGGAAAAAAATCACATTCACATCACAGGCACTCATGATTTCTCCCCCCAAATACAGGGATAGTTTCCTTCCTATAAGTAGTGGTTTCAGAACAGGAATGCTATGAAGCTGATGTGGGGCTGATGTGATGACCATCCTCACACTATGTATGATACCTACCTATTTGCACTGCCAAGCCTCTTTCCCATCAGTCAGCTTTTCTGTGTTTGGACTGTGCAGTGAAGGACTGTCTTCTGATTTCCTAAGCACATGAATTGTAATTTTCCTGTCAAGAGGATCAACTTAACCCCTGCACCTCTTCTTTCCCACTTCCACACGATCAGACAGACTCGTAGTAGGATCTGTCACATATCTGGAAACTTAATACAACAAATACAAAGCAAAGTTAACATCTGATAAATATAGGTGTATGTATACATATGCATATGTATATACACATATGCATACATAATGTTTATAAACATACATTTAAATCCTTTAAAAAAACCAAAGCATGAATGCAACTGTCATAAACAATCGTGTTATAAATACTGCTATCTCCAAATAACTATCTTCAAAATGAAAGGAAAATAACATTCTTTAAATGTTACAGAAACAATCTCGGTAATCTTTTAAACTCCTAATCCTATCTCTTTTTGTTATTTCTATTACAAAAAATATTGAAAAGAAATTAAAATATTATGCTACTTAAAACTGTATGAATTAATGAGGTCATTAACTTAATAGTATCAGTGATCATAAAAGACAATAAAAACTATGTTTCATTCCATGTTACCAGTTCAACTTTTAGAGTGGATTCAGTGAAGCTTTCACAAGGAGCTGTAAACTTTGTCATCTTCTTCCATCCTGGATAACAGTTGCAAGAAAAAGATATTCATGCCTGGGGTTTAATAAAAAGTGGGGTTAATATCCTAATTTCTGCCGGGAAACAGCTCATGGGATTAGTATCCTAATTTCTGCTGGGAAGCAGCTCACCACCGCTATCAGCAATAGCTACAAAAGACATCCATTTAATCAACTTATTTCCTAGTCACCCTGCTTGTATGACCTTCTACCAGTGGAATCACTTTTGGGTGTGTGATGATTTCTTCACTGCCACCTACTTCCATACAGACAGATTTATTTGTGTCAAGATTTCTGCATCTGGCTCTTGGTCAAATAACTTTTTCTAACATAATTTGGTGTTTGTTCAGAGAGTAGTTTGAGCCATTGCATCTTGCTCATTCACTCAAGTTTGGAAACGAGAAGACAGGTGCCCTGTCAAGGGCCTTTGCATTTTTTTATGTGCTCACAGTAATAACGGGCATAGTTCATTGTCTAGAGTTATCTGAGTATTTTTATCTAGCATTACACAGTTTTAGGACTTTGACAATGCCCTTTTTTTCTTTTTCTTTTTTATTTCTCTGTGGTAAAGCATTCTTAATGAGGTACTTGGTCTTTTATGAAAATGGCTTTAAAATAGCTGATAATTTAGTATGGCTTGATTTATACTCACACAGACCTGTAACTATTTACAGAAGTATATAATGAATTTACTTACGGATTTCTTCTATTTTATCGCCTTGTCTTAATGATGAGCTCCTGTCTTAATGATGGATATCCAGAAAAAAAAGAAAAAAATTAAGTAGGGCGGTACTTATGGCCAAAAGCAACACTAGTAATCTTTCTCTGTATACCTCTGTTTCTCACTTGAAACTGTCAACAAGCAGTTGACAGAGAAGAAGTTTCAATCTATATTGACCTGAGTTGGCTATAAACTGACTACCTGAAAATGAAAAGCTCATCAGTCTTTATCCAGTCTCCCATGTCATCCATTATATATGTAAATTCCTAAAATATCATATAACTTCCGCAAAAGATTAATAAAACTGCAAAAATCTTAATTCCTATAAAATTAAAAAAAAATTCCAGTAAAATGTAGAAATATATGAAATAAAAAAAAAAAACACAACTAAATATTAAAAGTAACTTCACCTCTCATTTATCAGAATGGGTGAAAAATAAAACAAGTTCACTGCGTGCCTTCTCCTTTAGACACAGACAGCCTGAAATAGTAAAACCACAGATTTTCAATCATCCACTTTATGATATGTGAATCTAAGTCAATCCTATGGATCTTTAAATATTTTCTACATTGCTGCTTCTATGTCTGGTCTTTCCAGCACTAGTACCATAGCTACTTCAGAGATCATTCTTTCACCTACTTCTTCCATGTAGACACTACTACACTACTGGCATACTAATGTGTATATCTGGCATATAGAATGTAAGTGGTGTAGTGTATAATAGTATATAACTTAATGGCGGTCAGCTCCAACACATGAAACAGCTGAGTCACACACCATGAGGACTCCTCTGGGCTCACTTACCCTGCTTCTCAAAGGGTAGGGACTGCACTTCTGAGATGAAACCTGTTTCAGTGTGCATCCTAAAGCATTAAACCTTACAAGGAAATTTATAACCTCCCAGTAGATAGAAACAACTAAAATTTACAGCATTGATGCCATAATTGTTCATTATATCAGTGTTTTTCTCCCAGCAAAATAGAACATTCTCTTGCGTAATAAGGGATGTAGACCAGAATTAGTTTAGTGCAATAGAGAGACTTGGCCTTTGCTCTGTTTCAGAGCTCTTTAGCAGCAATTCAACTAGACCTGGGATCTCCTAGTGATTTCCTCACAGAAAATACACTTAGGAAGTGTGGTCAAGACTTGAGAAAGCAGTTTACTGTTAATAAACATTTTGTCTGGAACAAAGAAAGAAAAGAGAGAATAATTCACAGCCAGCCACTTGCCTCAGAGAACCACAGAAAACCACAAAACAGGCACAGATAATTTTGCCTAAAGTTAGGTACAAATATCAATATATATACTAATGTGCCAACAAATTAGAACACATTTTACTTCCTTCTTAGCTCTCTTTTATCTCCAGTACTGAATTTTATTAGGACTTTATATGCAAGTGTCACAATAAATGAAAAACATGTCAGCTAATGGACTGTCTTCTGAGAACAAAAAACTGTGTTTTTTCCCTTGGGCATTTGGTACAATTTTATATTACGTGTCTTCCATATAGCTGTTAAACTTGTATAAATGCAGTATATCTGATGGAATGGTTGAGTCAGATGCAATAATATATCACTACTTAATGTTTTTGTAGATTTCAAGTTCTACTTAGAAAAATGAATAACTATGTGCCATATGAAGGCCCTATAGCTTACCTAACGGGCTGTAATATATAAATGGCACTATGTTTTTCCCAAGAAGGGTAAAACCAAGACCACAGAAATACAAAGAAAAAATCTTACATAGGAATCAGCAAAATGTAGTTTGCCTTAAATAGTCTATAGCTAATAGAAAGCAGAAAACGTGTAAACATGTTTACTATCCAGCTTAAGACATTACTGTGTACATAAAACACAGGCCTGGGGCTAAACTTTATATCAACATCACACAGACTCCAATATTCAGAAATACATGTTTGAAAACCCACAGCCATATTCAGTTAATTTGTCCCTGCATGATACCCATTTTCACCTATGTGTTGTGAAAATGTGTCATAGTACAATTGTCAATTGTATCATGTCATGGCTGCAATGTCAAGAGGTGGGGTTTGGGGTTTTTATCTTATGTTTGTTTGTGGGAGTGGTTCTGTGTTAATTGATTGTTTTAAAAAAATATTATTTGTATATGATCAATTATTCTTCTCCCAACTATGGAGTTACAAAAAATGGCTCTTTGGAGTTTTTGAGTACATAATATTAACATTGTAATTTCTATCACTCAAATACAATGTGATTCCATTCAGCAAATAGCTCAGTTTTTTTCCTGCAGGTTAAATGTATAAAGAAATACAGACTTTATGGCATTGAAAAATTAAAAATTGAAAAAGTATTCTAAACCCAGGATAACATTTTCCTTCTGCTTACTACATAATCCATAATTAATGTAGAGGTTCATGTAATGATCATTAAATCTTTGTCCTAAAAAAATCTGAGAAACCATAGTCCTCTCTTTACATGGTCTTCTGCCACCTGAGTTTAGAAATGGTCTTCCTCCTGAGAGTGCAGGAGATCTGTTGTCACTTCCGCCCAGATCAGCTCACTCTTTACCAGATGCCCCTTGCCTGCTCACCTTCCCGTTATATCCACCAGCTGCATCTCACTAAGCCCAGCTGGGCAAATTCTGTGCTTCTGCCTTCTGCTATACTCTGGAAGAGTCAACAGGCAAGCAGAAAAGTAGGCTGGGGCTCAGAGAAGCAGCAAATGCTGGTTTAGATTCAACATTTCTTTCTAATAATGGTTAGAAACTGTGCAGAAAATAAATCTACCTTTAAATGAGTGAGATGCACAAAAGCTGTAATGATAACTTTGCAGTCCAATGTATGCTGGATTTTATTCCTGACTTATTAAACATGGTGTTGTAAACAAGTCCATTTCTAAACATAGTTGTGGGCACTTGGGTTTATTTGGTAGAAAATTGCATTTATAGCAGTCTGTATCTATTGGAATATTCGTAGTTCTTGATCCCTTCCCAACTAACACTCCATTTTTATTTTAAAAGTACTGCATTCTAGTCATGCTAAATTGTCTTAGAGGATGAATTTTCTGTATTAGCCAGCACAGGTTTGTCACCACAGTTGATGTGAAGTTAACAGTTGTGTAGCTGAAGATTTCCTTTATCCTTCAGTCTTATTAAAGAATACTGAAGTATATATGTGCCTCGATTAGATATTAATCTACCATTTTATTTTAGCATTTCTCCGGAGCAATAAGGAGCAGTATGTATATATATGTATACATCTATATCCACACATAATACATACCTAAATGTCAGAAGTTTGGTATTGTAGGTATGTTTTGAAGGACATATAATTCCCAAAAGTTGGTGGCAGTTAATAACATTTTAGTGTACCTCCACTCTGAGAAAAGATAACATGCATTACAGAATCACTTCCAGTTCTGCTGAATAAAATGAGAGAAAATGCAAAAATTTTTCTTTAAATAATTAAAATATTTCATTCAGCATATATTTATCTAAGAAAGCCTTCTTCATTTGTGTTTAAAAATAAAACTATTGAACTGCTAGAAAACTCAGAAATTAATATATTTCTTTTATTGGGAATAAGTATCAACTTTGACTTTGTCATAAAAAAGATGTTTCTAGTCTAACCTATTGCACTCCGTCATTTCTTCTTTTTTCTCCTCCAGCATAACTATATAGCTATATTAGTAAACAGGTGTAACCATGTGAGTGTATGCCAGAAAGGTTTAGAAAGTAGCTTGATTTCTAGCTGTTCCTCATGAGAAGTGATATTTGTATGCTTATGAAGAACCTGTGTGAGGAAAAACCACAAAAATAATCGTTACTTTACAAAATTATGTTACTGTGAATATTTTCTTTTAAAGGACAGTCATCACTGATGGTGCCATGAGATTTCTGTCAACCTTGTATCTAGGATATAACCAGCTTCCAGCCAGAGATGAAATCAAGCTCTGCAGATTGATTCTGCAGTGTTTTTGCACTGGGGATTCTGCCATCACTCTTGCACTGGAACAGGCTCATTAAAGACTCAAGGATAAAAAATGTTATCAGAACCTTGTTACACTTATTGGCTGCTATACTAGCTAACAATTAATTTCTTTATCACCAGCGGGCTTAAAGGTGATAAAGTGGCTGTGTTTTCTTATTCCCATGGGAAGCTTCCATAAAATACTTTGAAGAATATACAGGGGGAGGAGAAACAATTTGCTGTATTCCATTCACATATCAGAAATTAGGGAAAAATATATAAGATATATAGCATTTTAAGCAACATAAATATAGTGTTGAAAAGTCATACGTTATTTTTATTTTAATTGAAAATCTGAATGCAACAAGAATAGTTGCTGAGGAAATATCTTCCCTTTTTAATGATAAATTTTAGAAGGTGCCATTTTCTCCTGTAAATTTTCAGGACTGTTTGCTAATATAACTGGTATGTTAAATGCTTTTTATGGAGTTTATGTTTTGTAATTATGAGATAATTTATACAAGAAGAAAGTAAACATAATCTTTTATTTTTTCCTTGAGGTACTTCGGTTACACAGGTAACAGCTACAGATGGTGATGATCCTTCTTATGGGAATAGTGCCCGTCTGCTTTACAGTCTCATTCAGGGACAGCCTTATTTCTCTGTGGAGCCAAAGACAGGTACTACAAATGATCTTGTAACTTGAAAACATTCATAAACTAACATAAACTGGATGCAAGCAAAAACGTCATTCTTCATTTCAACACAATGATCAGCTGATACCACCCAACACTTGTATATCTTTGCATAGTTCCTAGATCTAAAAAAAATAAATTATTTATTTCTCATAAGAAGGTGAAATTCTTTTTCTCTGGAGAATTCAAAATTTATTTAGCAAATTATCTTGCTAAACAAAAGAGTTGGATTCTGAATATCCCATCCAACAAATGGACCTAGGAATACTTCAGGGTTAATAGCTCTATGACTCATTATCTGACATTCCTTTATCTACGTTGGAGAAACCACAAATATATGAAATCCGTCCAAAATCCTGATTTATGGGGAAGAAAGATGGGTATATATGGTAGACGAGATATATGGTGTGTTCTGCTTCCCAGAACTCTAAGTATGCAGAATTCATGTCATACAGCATAGATGTTGCCATGAGTACTAATTCCCAGTATTAGGACCGTTGTGCTGTACAGTCTAGAATGTAAATTCATAACTGTATCCAGTGATGCATATTATACAGTCAGATGTTGGGAAAAAAATGGGACAATCATATATTACATGCTATTATATTAGACTCTTCATTTTCAGGGGTCATCAGAATGGCTTCCCAAATGGATAGAGAAACAAAAGATCAGTATTTAGTCATCATCCAAGCCAAAGATATGGTTGGGCAAGCAGGGGCATTTTCAGCAACAGCCACTGTTACCATCAACCTCTCTGACATCAATGACAATCCACCCAAATTTCAACAGCGTAAGTATAGGTTACATACAGGAGTTGAAATCGTGAGGAAATTTAGATCTACAGGAGCACTGTTAAGTTCATTGGTAGATCTTTTCAGAACAGGTCTGTGCTTTGACTTCAGCATACAGATTTAAATAAAAACAAAATTTAAAGAAATCCCACACAAAAGTTCAAAAGCAAAGAGGAAAAGAAAACCTATCACTACAGAAGACCTCAGGCCTGCTGTTTTTATTGCTAGGCTTTGGAGACAAATGACATACTGAACGGCTTTATAGTTCGCTCTACCTAAGCTTAAAATTTGGGCAACAGGATATTTAGTACCATTTTCACTCACTTTCTTTTTTTCTCTCCTCTCTTCATTCTTTGCTGACAGATACTGTAAACTTTTTGGCAAATGATATGACCTCCTCTCTCCAGAGAGTTTCTAGCAAACATGGGAACTGCTAGCTGGGCTGTCACAAAGAACTAGTGAAATGCAGTTGCGAAGTGCTGCCCACCTGTTTTTTCACCCTATTGGTTCTCCTTAGCTCTTTATTTACTGCTAAAGTGAGGTGCCGTGTTTTAACCCCAGCCAGCAACTAAGCACCACGCAGCCACTCGCTCACTCCCCCACGGTGGGATGGGGGAGATAACTGGAAGAGTAAAAGTCAGGAAACTCATGGTTTGAGATTAAGAATGTTTAATAGGTAAAGAAAAGCCATGCACGCAAGCATAACAAAACAAGGAATTCATTCACTGCTTCCCATGGCCAGGCAGGGGTTCAGCCATCTCCAGGGAAACTGGGCTCCATCACGCATAATGGTTTCTTGGGAAGACAGACGCCGTCACTCCAAATGTCCCCTCTTCCTCTCCTTCTTCTTCGTCCCAACCTTATATAGAGAGCATGACGCCATATGGTACGGAATATCCCCTTTGGCCAGCCTGGGTCAGCTGTCCTGGCTGTGTCCCCTCCCAGCACCCGTGCACCCCCAGCCTGCTCGCTGGCAGGCCAGCATGAAAAGACGGACACTCTTTGACTGCTTAGCAACAGCTGAAAACATCAGCATGTTATCAAAATTTTCTCATCCCAAATCCAAAACACAGCCTCACACCAGCTTCTGTGAAGAGAATTAACTCCACCCCAGCTGAAACCAGGGCAGTATCCACCTTTTATTCCATGCCATTTACATCATGCCCAGGTCCTATACTTTTCAAGACATTCCAATTATTCATCATTAATGGCCAGGCAGGGGTTCAGCCATCTCCAGGGAAACTGGGCTCCATCACGCATAATGGTTTCTTGGGAAGACAGACGCCGTCACTCCAAATGTCCCCTCTTCCTCTCCTTCTTCTTCGTCCCAACCTTATATAGAGAGCATGACGCCATATGGTACGGAATATCCCCTTTGGCCAGCCTGGGTCAGCTGTCCTGGCTGTGTCCCCTCCCAGCACCCGTGCACCCCCAGCCTGCTCGCTGGCAGGCCAGCATGAAAAGACGGACACTCTTTGACTGCTTAGCAACAGCTGAAAACATCAGCATGTTATCAAAATTTTCTCATCCCAAATCCAAAACACAGCCTCACACCAGCTTCTGTGAAGAGAATTAACTCCACCCCAGCTGAAACCAGGGCAGTATCCACCTTTTATTCCATGCCATTTACATCATGCCCAGGTCCTATACTTTTCAAGACATTCCAATTATTCATCATTACTCTTCCTCTCTTTTAATATATACACACAGATACCATTCTCTTAGTCCTGAAACCAGCACATGAGGCTGAGAGAGGAGGACTCAGGAGTGGAAAGATTGTCATCCCTTGCCCCCAAGATTTATCTATTGCTGGATCAGACCCATTGGTCTAATAAAAGCTGGGGGCTTTTCCCTAACTTTCCAAGAGCCTCAGGCCATCATAGCTACAGCAGCTATTAACCATGGCAGATCACTAAACTGTGACAGCATTTGTTTCTTTAGGACTCTACTATATGAGCATCTCTGAAGAGGCTCCTGTGGGCACTATTGTAGGCAAAGTCTTCGCAGAAGACAGCGACATAGGGGAGAATGCAGCCATGAACTATTTCATTGAAGGAGATAGCTCAGATGTTTTTGACATCATTACTAACAATGAGACTCAAGAAGGAATTATCTTATTAAAAAAGGTGAGATCTCATAAACCTTCTAAAAAATCTCTAAATACTGGAAAGAACCTCCTTAAGCAAGCTGGATGTTTAAAAAACAACTTTTGCTTTGGATTCTACTAATTTTGCTTTCTTCAGGCTTTGTGATTTGATTGGGATATTAGGGGGATAAAAAGAAACATGCTTTTCTTACTGTTTACTTTTTTTGACTCATTACTGCTGAATAAAATAGTGGCAGTGACAGTCAAAGTATCTCAATGTTATTCCTATCTGTGCAACACAGTGTATCCCATTGTGAGAAAATGTTCTCTCTCTTCTGTGCATCATCTGTAAAAACTTTATCAATAAATTATACACAATATTTCCTCACTTCCAACACCTCCTGTTAAACTTAACTGAAGCAAGACAGTGGAGTTTTTGTTATAACATAGCTTTGAAGAGACACTAAATACACTCAAAAAGATACCAGCTTATGAATTAAGATATTTAAGAGGCTTTGATACTGTGTGATGTATTTTGAAATCACATAGGAAGATTTCTGGGTCACCTGGGTCATCATCTGAGGTGATGATAGAGTTTAGTAGTCTAGCGAAATCCAGGAGCCTGAAGAACTGAATGCTATAAATTTGTGTTGTTTTTTTTTCAATTTGGATTTATTACAATTCAGGAAGGTCTTTATTTAATATTTCTCTTTTTAATTGCAGAAGATAATGACTATCTAAAATAGTTATATAACTGTGTTTATTAAGTATTCATTGTTGTCTTCTGGAATTCATTTCCTTTAGAGAAAAAATTTAAACATACCCACCTTAACCCCTACAGATTAACTGATTCACATTTTTTATGTAAGTGTAAAGAGTAGTGTTCACTAAGGTTATACCTATGTTGGAAATAGAGTTACCAATACAAGGAGTTGTTTTTCTTAGGACTGACATTCTACCGGAAGAGACTTAGTGTTGTTTAACTGTAACATTAAAGCCAGCCTACATGTGAAAGCAAACAATGGCATGGCACGGTTTAATTTTAAAATGTTTTTAACATAGAAAAGAAATCTTATAAGTAACTATTTTTGAAACATTCCCAGAAGAAGGGTAGAATTATTTTTTCTTTACTCTCACACCACTTACTGAACTGTATTTAATTCAAATGTTAAAAAATAGTCTACATCTCACTTTCTATCTTAATAGAGAGTGGATTATGAGAGCAAGAGGAGATACAGTATTCAAGCAAAAGTTGTAAACAGGTACACTGATGACCGATTTCTGAAAGAAGGACCATTTGAAGACAAAACCATTGTCAAAATCAATGTGGAAGATGCTGATGAACCTCCAGTTTTCACCTTGGAGAACTATGTGATGGAGATTGCTGAAGGGGCTGTCAGTGGCTCCCTGGTGGGCGTTGTAACTGCTACAGATCCAGACAATGATGACTGCCCAGTCAGGTACCTAATTTAAAATGTGAACAGACCTCAAGTATAAATGTAGTTGGGATTTCCAAAGGCTATTTCTGTTCATTACCTTGGCTCATGATTACAGTTAATCATGCTTTCATTGATAGCCTAGGTGATTCTAGGTGTTGTGGTTTAACCCAGGTAGGCAGCTAAGGACCACAGGGCTGCTCACTCACTCCCCCACCCATTGGGATGACTGCGAAAATCAGAAAAGTAAAAGTGGGAAAAATCATGTGTTGAACTAAAGACAGTTTAACAGGTAAAGGTAAAGCTGTGCATGCAAGCAAAGCAAAGCAAGGAATTCATTCACCACTTCTTATTGCAGTGAGGTGTTCAGCCATTGCCAGGGAAGCAGTGCTCCATCACACATAACGGTGATGGAAACATCCCTCTGTTACCAATTAATGAAAACATCCTTCTGATCAACACTGTTTTCATCCCAAATCCAAAACAACCTCATCCAAGCTACTCTGAAAAAAATTAACTCTATCCCAGGCAAAACCAGTACAGTAGGTTAAATCCCGACCCCTAGCCCAAAATCTAAATAAATGAGCTTTCTTTGTGCATCTTTGCAATCACTTTGAGATGGGGTAATATTTAAAAAAATGGCCTGGAAAAGGCTGTGCATAGCAGCAGAGCTAGGGTACCACAGCCAAACTGTAAGTGCCTGGAGATGTTCCAGTCTGTTCCAAAAAACTTCCGGAGATATGGAGAGATGGACTCATTGCTGCAAGGGAGACACAGAACAGCTCCACTGGCATCTGTTCAGCTCAGCATGACCAAAAATTTACCAATTCCATACATCTACCACAAATGACCCACAGAAATATTACATAAAAAGAGTGTCCCAGATTTTCAATTTTGCAAAATAATTTTGCTGTCCCTTAAGGGAGGAAACAGGTAATTAATCTTTAACATGGGGTTTATAATTAAAATAGATTCTTGAGTTACTTAATGTCACTGTGTACTGTGCAACTTAGACAAGCTAGGATACGAGGACAAATGGATGAGACGCAAAATAATTTATGCTGTGTAATTGTGTATATTGCATCACCGATTTTTTTAAAAATAGAATATGTCACTTCTAATGTAAAGATATGTTTATTAGTCTGTCATGCATGTTATTATAATTTTGAAATCTTTGCTATCATAAATGACAGCAGTTGCTTATAATATAGAAAACCAGCTGTGCTGCTTTGTGGATCACAGTTTTCAAATAAGAAAAATAATTTTTAAAAAAGCAACAAAACCTCACTATGTTATTAGTTAAAAATAACTAAAAATATCCAAAATAGATTTTCTGAAAATTATCTATCAAGAATTAGATTACCAAAAAAACCCAAAACAAAACACCAATGTCAGAAAACGCTAAACAAGCTTTGGATACAGAGGATGAGGAACACTCACCAAAAAAAAAAAAAAAAGGAAGAAGAAATTGAATTGTAAATTGTTAAAATAGGGGCTTATAAATGTCAAATCTTTGGCTCAAATTATAAGAATTTTCACTGACTATGTTGTGCTCGTTCCTTGATTTACCGTTGATTTTCAAAACAGACAAAATGTAACTATAAATGACAACAGGAGATGGAAAGATTTTGTCAAGCACAATTAAAGGTACAATAAAAGAGAGAATAGCTGCATGTAGGAATTCCAAACTGGAGTGATAAGAACCTTTCAACTGTTCAAACAGTTTTTACTTCCATGAAATAGACTTTACTAGGAACTGTGACATACAATCTTTTTTTAATATGTCATGAAAAATATTAGTAAATACCCTTTCATATGAACCAATACTTTTGGTGTCTTTTCCAGTACACTTCTGGCTTGTGACCAGGGGTTAGACTTTAACAATTTGAATGGTATGTATGTATGAACGTGCGCATGTGCATGTCCACATATGGACATAACATCCAGAGCCTTTTCAGTGAAGATTCAGGAACACTGGACTCATTTGCAATTATCTCCTGCATTAGGATTTTGTACCCAGCTGTCCTGGTTTCAGCCAGGATGGAGCTGGTTTTCTTCGCAGAGGCTGGTGCGGGACTGTGTTTTGGATTTGGGATGAAAAAAACCACTGCGGGAGGGGGAGTGAGCGAGCGGCTGCGTGGTGCTTAGTTGCCGGCTGGGGCTAAACCACGACACCAGCCTAGGTGTTACCTCATTACAGATAGTTATGCATCTGTCTTTATAATGCCTGTTCCCTTGGCATCAGAGCATGTTAGAAATTATAAAATAGATTTGCCATTATACTTCCACTTAGCTGTTAGTGTTACTCATTTCATAAGTGGCACTTTTGCTGTTTCTTTTCAATGACGTTTCACCTGCTGTGAGTCTGACTTAGAAGTAAGAATGAATAACACACTTCAGATTCAGCTCACATTAATATAGATCTGATAATTATTTAGTTTTATAAAAAGAAGAGCTTTGATCTTGGCACCAGTGAATTTTAAATGCTTATAAGTGTACATTTTTCATGATTTCTGATTTGTTGCAGCACACATTTGTATGTATATATGCATAGCTCTGCTTTCTCAACTGACAATGGCTTTCTATGTCCTTGCTTTTGATGGAACATTTCAGTATTAGGGGATCTCTCTACTTTTTTTTGGTGCAGGTACTCTATTGTCCACAGCATGCATTTAAAGAGATTGTTCAGCATCAATGAACACAATGGAACAATCATTACTACTAAACCTCTGGACCGAGAGATAGCTTCTTGGCACAACATAACTGTTACAGCCACAGAAACAAGTGAGTAAGAAATTTAAGGAATGCTGTGTTTTATATACTGTGAGCTGTAATTATCCTCTGAATATGCCTTCTTTTAAGTGGAGAATACATGCTTCTTTCTCATTATATTACTGTTGTTTGCTACATTAAGGAGCATTATTAAAATGATTAGTTAAATAGAAGTGGAATGTATTTGAGCTCGAAGATCTTGTGCTCTTTCATAAAAGATGACCTTATAAAAAAAGAAAGGAAATTGTAATAAGATCAAGACTGCAATGCTTTCAAGTTACACTGAAGCATATGAATTGCTCCTGCAGTGTAAGATCTTATGTTAAATTAGACTCCGGTTAATTTCACACCAAATATTTGACTAGTGTGAAATTAGCTAGGGTCTAATTTAACACTGGTCAGAAACCTGTGGCTCAAATTAATTGTGAGTGTAAGGCCTAAATCAGCTAGACTTCAGTGACAATTAAATCTGTGAAGCATTCTATGATTCAATGTTTTATATAGATTTCACCTGTCACTTTTGCTTGAAAGTCAAATGCAAATTGCCTCAGTTTGTGTTTTTGGTGATCTGATTGCCCTAACTCTGGGATGAGACTCTAGAAAATTAATAGCCACCAATTTATAAGGCAGTTTAACAAAATTATTGGGATATTATTTAAAAACTAATCGCATCCATCCTCAGGAAGGAGAAAAACCATGAGAAACTAGAATCTAATCAATAAATCAGATTTTGCCAAATATTTTTAGCATGTTTTTTCAATCCTGAGTCTCAATTAAATGCTATTTATTGCTAAGACTACTTTAATCATGTATTCATAAATTACACTGTTCCCAAAAGGGAGCATTCCATGTATATATGTAGAATATTACTGCTAGAGGTTTAATATAATATAGTCAGTAACCATTTTCATTGAAGTCTTTAATTTGTGTTTGGGAATTGGTAGTATTATCTTCCTTTTCATCTTCTCAGTGAAGTTTAAGCATGAATGTATTTTACTTCTCATGTTGTTGGGCAGCTGGCAGGTGTTGGTAAAATTCCTCTCTGGCATATTTTTGTCATGTCTTGAATAGCCCTATGGAAACACAGCAGGATGACTTTGGTCTGGACTTTTCTGTTTAGTTAAACAATAACACAGGAAAGAACCAAATGTTACAAATGAATAGGTGTCCCCTGCAGCAAAAGAAACCGAGTCTTTCACAGTAATGAAAGTTATTGTAGAGAAACCGAGCCCTCATTATCTTCATCTTCCTATTCTTTATTTCTTTAATGATGATAAGGTCACTGTCTATAACACCATATTCAAAAGCATTGAAGTTAGGTCACCTGGGTCTGGGCATACCTGAAATGAGTTGTATTACGGACTAGTAATATTTTATTCCCTGAAATGTAGTCATAACATACATTGTGTGTATGATACATTGGTGGATGACATTGTGGCTCGGCTCCACTGAAGCCAAAACAAAATTCCATTAAGACTGAAACTGCATTACAAGAGCAACCTCCCTAGGGGCCTGCTGGTGTCCTGGCATTCATACAGGACACAAGCTTTTTGCCCCCATTGCAATGACAGGGATCAAAGCTTAGTAAGAGGATCTTGCCTTTGTTATTGCAGACTTGTCGTGTGGATCATCCTATCTTCACTCCATCGAGATAGCACATCTTAAAGGTACCCAGAAGTAGATCTAATTCATTGGACCTTAAATGCGAGCAGTTGGAACCTGCTATCTGTTGAGTCTTATTCTACTTTATGTCTAATACGGTTCTTGCTCAAGAGAAATCGTTTCCTTTGATCAGTATTTACTTAGTTGTAATCAGCTTCCATCTAGTACAAGGCTGAAGCATGAACAGCAGCATTCTACTTATGCATGAGAGCAAGTCATCAGCTTTACTTAACACTGATTTACTGAGTCAGATGATGATTGACTGACAATTAATTAATTTAAAAGAGGAACATCTGCCTCAGCTTTCTCTCTGTTGAACTGTAGATGACCAACAAAAATTCCCAAAGATGGCAACTAGCTTGAGCTTACTTTGATCCTCATTTCTCTATACGTCCATTGGATGAGTGCAGTACCAGTCATAAGCAAACTTACCCACAAGATACAACAGACATGTTCCATCTGGGTCTTGCAGATGTCCTTCCATAGTGGTTCCAGACCTACTGCATGACTACAGAACTTACATGTCGTTGAAGGTTTCAGTCATGGATCATATTAATTCAATATTCAATTGTCACCCCACTTTGGTCATATATACTTTTCTTGACAGACTTCTAAATTTTTAGTTTAGTCCTTTAAAAAAAAAGAATTCTTGTCCATTTTCTTTAGGAATTATGGAAGATTCCTTTAGCTTAAATTATAACAACTATTATTATTGCTGTTGTTATTGTTATTACTGTTATTACTGTTATTATTATTATTACTGCAACTTTCCTTTCATTGGCTGATGACAATGCCAAGCTTTCTTTAATCCCCTGCAAGTATTGAGTTCTATTTTGTCTCTAGACATGGTCACGGCTTTTCTTTTCACACAGCTCCAAAATTAGCAAGTTACCAACTTTGATCTTTAGTAAGTAATACACCAACTTCATTCGTCACACTGATCCAGCCTATTGCACTTGGTATCCTGTTCTTTCAGACCTTGTTTTTCAAGTTCTGATCTCTCTCATGGAGATTATGACAAATTTTCTGTTTATTGAAAGATTTTTTACTTAACGTGGGATATGAGTATAATAGCTGTATTCAAATTCTGCCAACTATTGCCCCATGTAAGGGATAAAAGACAAAATAAGTGTTGCTTACCATCTTCCCCAATTACAAACAAAAGAGTCACACTGCTTCACCCAAAATCTTCATTAAATATTTACCAGATGCTGGTTCCAAGAGTGGCTTTGTAACATGTTACTACCTCCCAAAACAAAACACCTGTGATCTCAGAAAAATTTAAAATTTCCATACTTCTACTTTCCAACAGCTATGTGAGAAATGCTATTCCTTGTCATTCAACCATATGCTGAGGTAAAAAAACCCAAAACAATCACAACACAACAACCCACATACAGTATGGAAGTAGAAATAAGACTGCTACCAAAAATAAATAACAAAGGGGTATTTGGTGAGAGAAAACAGATATGAATGGCAGCTCTAGGCTAAAAAGAGCTATCAAAATGGTTGTACAAGCAAAGGATAGGCTTTAAAGCCGATAGAGTATCCATGAATCTTTTGAACAAGCAAGTTAGGAATAGGCCAAGGTAGATAGGTCCTTCCCATGCTGCTTTGTATATGACTGAAGTCACCAAAGGTGTTCCCTGGCTCCTAATAAGTGCTACAAAGTTTTCCTTTCAATACCAATCCAGTTAAATCTCTGTTTTACACCTCCAATTCCAACTTAAGTTAAAGAGACTAAGTAAGTCCTACGTTCTCAGTATTATTTCTAAAAGGGATATTTGCTAATTTTTATATTTATTTAAAAAATAAGCTGGGCACTGTTTGTATTATTGTATTATTGTTTTATTGTATGGATGTTGGGATTCAACAAGAGAAATGTCATCCCACAAAGAAGTATTTCTGAGATGATTCTGACAGATCATAACCTTTGGTAAATTAGCACAGCTCTAATGATTTCACAGAACGAACAGCAATATGAAACTGCTGAGTATCTAGCCCTTTATCTCTGTGGTAGTTGCTTTTGCTGCCATTTCCTTTGGCAAAAGACTCAAAGCTATCAGCACAGATTCCATAAGATCCAAGAAAACAAATGTTTGCTCCAAGCAAGTTGTGAATTATATATTAAAAAAGCAATGTAAGAACCAAGCAAACAGTTTGAGGTGAGTCAGAAAGGAGTACATTTTGGTTTTCTCTTAAAGGTCCAGTTGACTAATTTAAGTAAATGCCTTAAGGACTTCTGAACAGGTCAGAAACAGTAACAGTAGCACCCACCATGAGGCATATAACTATAATGAATATTCCTGTGAGTGACATCCTTCTAGCTTAGACAGAGCAGATTGAGATATTGATAGACTTTTAGGTTGTATTAGTAGTATTCCTGGAATCTCTTAAGATTATTTCTTTTCACTGGAAAAATGTGTTCATTATGGTCCTTACCCAACAATATGTCCAAGTTAATGTGAACATTACTGTTGCAGTGAAACTTCTTTCCTATGAGAGTAATAAATTACATTGTGGGGAAGGCAGACATTTTTCAAAGCTATGCCATGTAAGTGAGAATTCAATGTGCTGATAGGCAAGGAATTTCGAGAGGTATTCAGTATAGAATCATAGAAACATGGAATCCTAGAATCATTTAGGTTTTAAAAGACCTTTAAGATCATCAAGTCCAACCATTAACCTAACACTGCCAAGTCCACCACTAAACCATGTCACTAAACACTACATCTACATGTCTTTTAAATATCTCCAGGGATGGTGACCCCACCACCCTGTTCCAGTGCTTGACAACCCTTTCAGTGAAGAAATTTTTCCTAATATCTAATCTAAACCTCCCCTGGTGCAACTTGAGGCCATTTTCTCTCATTCTATTGCTAGTTACTTGGGAGAAGAGACCAACACCCACCTTGCCATAACCCCCTTTCAGGTACAATAAAGTCTCTCCTCAACCTTCTCTTCCCCAGACTAAACAAACCCAGTTCCCTCAGCTGCTCCTCATAAGACTATGTTCTAGACCCCCCACCAGCTTTGTTGCTCTTCTCTGGACACACTCCAGCACCTCAGTGTCTTTTCTGTAGTGAGGGGCCCAAAACTGAACACAGGATTCAAGGTGCGGCCCCACCAGTGCCAAGTACAGGGGCACAATCACTTCCCTACTCCTGCTGGCCACACTAGTTCTGATACAGGCCAGGACGCTGTTTGCCTTCTTGGCCACCTGGGCACACTGCTGGCTCATGTTCAGCCGGCTGTCAACCAGCACTCCCAGGTCCTTTTCTGCCAGACAGTTTTACAGCCACTCTTCCCCAAGCCTGTAGCATTGCATGGGGTTGTTGTGACCCAAGTGTAGGACCTGGCACTTGGTCTTGTTCAACCTCATACAATTGACCTCGGCCCATCGATCCAGCCTGTCCAGATCCCTCTGCAGAGCCCTCCTACCCTCCAGCAGATAAACACTCCCAGCCAGCTTTGTGTCGTCTGCAAACGTACTGAGGTAGCACTCAATCCCCTCATCCAGATCATTGATAAAGATATTGAACAGAACTGGTCCCTATACTGAGACCTGGGTAGGTCTGACCACAACTCTTTGGGTCTGGCTACCCAGCCAGCTTTTTACACAGCGAAAAGTACATCCATCCAAATCATGAGCAGCCAGTTTCTCTAGGAGAACGCTGTACCTGCAGGTCTTCCTTCCCTTGGTTTCAGGTAACATATTTATAAACATTTTCATTACATAAAATAGTTTTTTCATCCTAGTCAATACACAACTTTTGCACCATGAAACTCCTATAGTTAGCTCTGGGTTTTCCTTGTCTGAGGTAATTATAGAAATATTACCTTGTGTAAATGCAATAAATGCAGGAAAAACGTGCCTTATATTAGCTGAGTTTATTTTCCTTTTCACAGGGGAATAAGCCATACTGACATAGCTTTTATATCTAAAGCTGCAGTGATAAAGCATTCTTGTATAACAGAAGCAGTACAGCTTCTGTGAGACAAAATGCCTAAGAATTAAACCTGTTGGGCAAAAAATACTTGGAACAAAACTATAAGCTCAGTCTATGAAGTCTGTCAGCAGTAATGCCTTAGACGGGCCTGGGCAAAATCAAACTTCTTTGCAAATATGTGTTTGGAGACCAGTGGATAGAACAGATCTGTTGTTCCAAGTTTAAAGTCTCAACTTTCTGCCTTGGCTAGGGTTGGGTATCAGTGTTCGCTCCAATTACTCTATGTCTAGCAGTGGCAGAAATATTTTTAAACTACATGAAATTTGGTGAAATTTTCTCCCAAAGCTTAAAAATTTCAAAATACTAGAGGAAAGCAGGAGTGACAGAATTTCTTAAAGTATTGTGATATGATAAAGTATTGTGATATGATAGATGATATTAATATATCATAGTGGTATGTTAAGTGATATAAGAAAGCGCATCTGCCCCCTTGCTCAAACCCAGGATCCTACTGCGTGGCTGCTGGAGCCCAGCCCAATGCATGGGGACCCAAGGCCTTTGCCCAGGCTCAAGGCACAACTGATGCTTTCCTGTTTGCAAAGCTGAGCGCAGATCCCAGAGACACACACACAGAGGACACTGACACAAGCCAGTCACACAGGCTGCCACAGACAAGGCGCTGCCTTCAGCAGCACCTGCATATGGGGGTCTCATAAACCTTAAGGACAGACAACTGAGTCCCCTCCTCCTCTTCTGCTGGCAGAGGCAGAAGGTCACTGATGCAGGCACACACACATAGACACACACACACACCACTCTCCAGGTTCACAAGAACACACACACTCATGGATCCCTTCAGCAGCTGCATGGACCCTCTGTCAGCCCAGCTGCCAGCTCCTCCTCTTCATGGGTCCTCAACTTACCAGCTGGTCCATCCCAATGCTTGCTGGCAAACGTACACCACCCACACACCCATCCCTCATGCACCCCACATTCACAAGTGCCCCTTGAGCATACCAGCATGGACCCCCCTGAGCACCTGGCCTGTACTCAAGGACCCCCTACTCACTGTTGAGTCCAGCTTAAAGTTTGCTAGTGAAAACACACGCGCACCCTGGGCACACCCAGTTTAGGGAAGATACGGACACTTGTCCCCTGCAGCCCCCATTCACTCCAGCAGCTAACACCATGGGCCAGGGCCACCCACACCCCTGTCTGACTCCAGTAACTGACACCAGTTTTCACTCACACATATGCAGGTCTCACCAGTAGCAGTAAACATACACATGCAACGATAGAGAGTGAAATTACGCAGAGTGATAGCTAAGAAAAAATTTAATAAGAAGATAGAAGATTATAGGACTGACGGGTGATCAGGTTCAGTGCTCCACCAGAGAAGTGTACTGACCAGCGCCATTTTACATGTGATCAGCATCTTTTATACCCCTTTGTCTGCTCCCTCTTTGTTCCTCTCTCCACATCCCCCGTGGGTCTGTACAGCTACATCATTTCCCACACCCTTCTGGATCTGAGATCCCTCTGGTTTACAGTCTTATCAGTTGCAAAGCCCAGGTTCATCTACTTGGAATTGTTACCCTGTGGATTCTGGATTACCTGTCAGTTATCATGAGGTTTGTTTCTTGTAATTGTCTCCATGTTTGCTTTGCCAGGTCTGTGTCTTGGTATGTTTTCTTTCTGTTTTGTCCCTCAGTTTCTCAATTGACAAGGTCCCCACTCTGATAACCTCATAGGAATAAACATTCTCACACTCTTGTGTACCTCCAGTAATTAGTATGTCTGACCAGGTTTGGTTCTCATCACCCCCTCCCTTATCCTTTGTCTCTCAGGTTTGTGTCCATGTATGTACTTGTTTACGGCTTCCTTTTATTCTTATTAAATCTTGTTGCATTGAATAAGGTACTTGACCAGATACCCTTAGAGGAACAGACACTCTCCTTCTACATACCCTTACATATCACTAGTACAGTAAATTGTTCTGCATGAGCAAAACCTCATTTAATTTCTCCAAATCATATTTCAGTTTTTAAATCAGTTTCTGACTTGGTAAATGAAAGAGTGAACAAATCCAAAATTTCACATGACATATCCTTACATATTTCAAGATAAACTATTATAATTTATCTTCACAGATTGGTGAAAAAAACAAAATCAAAACCCCACCACCTTTTGTAAATAGAACGCCAGCAAAGAAAGAGAATGCCCTCTTTAGATGTATAGGATATATTTGAACTCATTAAAAAGTTTTAGTGTAAATGTGTCCGTAGGTCTCAGTGACTATTTTCTTCTCTGCATAATATACATAAAGTTTTCTAACGTCTACATTACTTTAAAATATATAGTATATTATTTATAACTTTTGATTTCTGTCTTTTTTTAACCATTAGGAAATCCTGAAAAAATTTCAGAAGCAAATGTGTATATCCAAGTTCTTGATGTTAATGATCATGCACCAGAATTCCCTAAATATTATGAAACATTTGTTTGTGAAAATGCGGTTTCTGGCCAGGTGAGCATGAAGGAGTTAGCCATCAGTTTTCTCATTGCAACGAAGATTTGGTCTGAGGTCTTACTATTTCCTTTAATATTGATTATTTCAGTACTGTGAGTACAGGCTGTATTTTGTCTATTTCCAAAATTAGTTCTGCTGATATATGTATAGTTTAGAATTTAGATTTCAGAAAACTGATGTGTATTTTTCCCTCTTTAAAACAAATCGATACATCTCCTTGTTTGTCTACCAAAACAGGTAATAGAGAAATACAGACAGAAACTTGTGAAAAATGAAACAGCATAAAACACAGATTTGATTCATATTCATGTCACCAAAGTTAAAACTAGGCCTGGTATTTACAGCAACAGCATATTGTAGTCTGTAAGAACCAGACTTAGACAAGATTCAAACCAGATTCATTGTGTTCTTCAGTTAGAAACAATTTATTGTGAACCGAATTCAAACCATGTCTAGTTCAGTGGAAATCTGAAGATGTTCAAGTCACAGCCCTTGCAACACCTTCCTTAGCTGGAGCATATGGGATTGTCATACTAAACATCTTTCCCTGGAGATTTTTTTTCATTTCCTATTCAATCCCCAGGAGAATGGGTTCATATCTGTCAGCTGCCCTAACCCTCCAGGTACACTGCTGACTCTCCTTTTTCCTCCACCCGCTTTCCTCTACAGCTTTACTGGTTTTTTTAAGTGATCCAGTCTACAGACTAAGACTCAAACTGTCCAATAAGCATGCCACCAGGCTCCATGAAGAAGTCTAAAATAAAACTGCAGAAAGAAAAATAAGATATTCAAAGTTAAAAAAAAAAAAGTACAAAATGAACAACAAAAAACAAAAAGCTGTAGACAGAAAAATTTAAGGTTTTTTACTCCTTTAAATCATTCTTTGGACACATGAAAGAGATCTTTGGGATATCTGTGATGGTTCCATTCAAACATTTTGTTTTGTTTTGATTTCTGAATCACAGAGCCTTTCTTTTTACACCAGCTTGGTTTACTTTGACCTTGATAAGTCTGCAGTTAAATAAAGTTTTCTTTGCAGCAAAAGTAATTTCTTTATAGTTTTTTACATCCATTTATATATTTCTTTATCAGCAGTTGATTTGTTTGTTCTGCATTTAGTAATTTTCCAGTCTGCAAAGGCTACCTCTAGTTCAGAAGTATGTGGAACAAGCCATTTCTTTTGGTCTTCGGGTAACTCATTGACAGATCAAAGTATAAGCATCACAGCAAATGTCACTTCATATTCCTTGTCTTCAAGACACCATGGATTAAATATGGAAGCTTATAAAATGGATATTTATAATCCATGTTTTGGACTTGTCTACAATATAAAAACCCAGGTGATTTATTTCCCAAGGTTTTTATTATTCCATAGTTGCTTACTGTTAAATAGCACCTGTATGCTAGTCCATTAATGGATACTTTTTAATAACAAATCAAGAATATATATATTAAATATTTTGAGAAACACTGGAGAAAATGGCACTGTAAAGAATAGTAGTAATAATAATAAACTCCTTGAGTACAGGATACAGAACTATTCCAGTTTAGCATTGTAATACCCGAATGAGGGATGTGCAAGATACTTTTCCCATTTTACAGACAGTCAAAATTTTACAGACAGGTGAAATAATACTCTAGATTCACGGGCATCTTTAGTTTAGCCTTTGGAGACCATGACAGTAATGTCAAATAATCTTCTTATTAACAAATAATCTTAGGAAAAACAACAGGAAATTACTACTGAAATGCATAATTATGACAGTCAGATTTTATGGTATTTTAATCAATGTTTATGATTTAAAAGAGAATTGATAGCTGATATATCTCCTTCGGTACTATTATTCTTTTTTTGACCTTTTACTCACAGAAAAAAGGTTCTTTATTTTCATCAGCAAGAATACAAAAGATTCAAAAATTATTTTATAGATACTCTGCTTGTCCACTGAATAACAAAATTCATATTTCAGTAAACATCAGCTTAAGCAGTCGAAGGGCTTAATCAGGACATTACAAATCTTTTTCTCTTAGCCATATTTCTGCAATCAATTCCAAAGAGTTATTAGTTGAGACCAAAGCTTGTACAGATATTCTATCACATTTCAATTTCTAAAGTAGCTATTTTTATTCATCTAGCTGGAAATGATACGTTGAAAGATAGTCTCAGAGATGTTCTGAATCTCTGGAATTCACTTGCTTCCCTGATCTCAACTGAGTTATGTCTACTTTCATGGAATAATCTGAAATACATTTGAATCCCCCAGCTTATAGTGTTTGGGGGAAAGGAAGGAAAAGCACTGCAGAGGGAAAGATACTGTCAAAAAAAAAAAATTCTAATTCTGATTACTTTTTTTTGTGTCTGCCTGCGTTACGATAAAAGCAATGTAGAGTCATGTGGCAAATAACTTACTTTTACATATCCTTAGGGTATACTAGGTTATGGTAAATAATGTGAATATGACAAAGAATCATGAATAAAACTAATTGTTGTCCTAATTGTCCAGACTCAGAAGCAGTTAACGGTAGCTCCAATCCAGAGAAGATTGCTTGTTTTGTATTTTTGGATTTTCTGAAAGATTATAAAAAATTCTTTGTCTGATTTTATTCCATGAGTGTTGACCTTCATGTCCCTGTATGGTGTTTTTGTGAGAGTAACAGACATGTTTAACTTAGCCTTTGAAAGTCATTCAAGCAAAAATATTTCATTTCAGTCTGTGGAACTATAATTTGAAATTTGACAATAAAAATGGAAGTAAAGAAGATAGGTAGTTTTTGGCATCATTCTAAATCCATTCATCATGTTTATCAGACATTTGGAATGGATTTTTCACTATCCATTTCATGTTTTAGTTCTGTACTGTCTTATAATCCCAGTTAGCTGTATACTAACCACAACTGAAGTTTTCTTTTCTACATTGAAATACCACTTTCACTACACCACCAGTGTTAAATACATTATTTTCAAAATAACTCAAACAGTTGCTGTGTAAAATAGACTTCTATCCTACTACAGCTTTATCTAGTATCAGATCAAATAGAACAAAATTAATAAGGCATCGAAAACCAGGATCCCATTTTGATTTGATCTTTTGACTTTATAACTGTATGTAGACATGGTAAATGACGACCACAATGTGGTATTAATTTTTTATAGTTACCTTTTATGTGTGTGTACAGTAACTACAACTGTTGAATTCTAGTAGTAATATTCTATAAAAATAATAAGGACACAAAATGGACAAAATCTGTCCCAAAGGTAACACTAGAGACATCCCAGAAAGAATGGATTTGACCCATAAAGCTTAATTCCAAGACATTAATAAATTAACTTTGCCTGAAACTGAAGTTTGAACGTTTGAAGTAAGCTATATCAAGTGTCTTACATTATACACAAGCAAGCTGACCATCCAGAATTGTATGCATGGTAATTTCAGTCCTTTTTATGCATATTGGTCTTTCTTCATGCAGGAAACAGATTTCAGCTGAAGACAAACTGCACTAAATACACCTACATTCTGAATTAATGCTGTCTTCTCTAAAGCATATTTATTCTGTCAATTCTGAGTTCCTATAATTTGGGGATCATGTATGAAGTGACTTTGATGTTGCAGCTTGCTTGGTAATTTTTATTAGATCCAAAGAATTTACTATGTTTGCAGAGCACTTTGAGTTAGAGATAAGTTTCAATGAAAGTTAAGAGTATTCACTTGATATTACTTCTCTACAAAATGAAATGTTGACAGAAGGAAAAGGGGAAATCTTTAACCAAATTCTAGGAGTATATGATTAATATTAAAAATGAGAAGCTTGCTGAAACAGATCCGTTCTAATAAATCATGATGTAAAATGATTTTTGACAGCAGAGAAGTGAAAGTCATGGGTTAGTAAGCCAGTGTTTATTACTTTACCTTGCTATGTTCTTTTCATTATTTACAAAAAGCATCTGAACAGTAGTCAAAAGAAAATAAGAAGTTAAAAGGAAAAAAAGCAATAAAGGCATCCCTTAGAGTATAAAAACGTGGTGAAACTGTGAAAGCACTGTATATTCTAGCAGATCCTCACTCTAAGCTACCCCTGCAGATGCACTGAGTGTAACTTGTGACATTTTGAAACAGTGGGTACAGTGGTCCATGGACAATCCCTTTTTCTGTTTTAGGCAGCAGCCTAAATTACCTCATAGCAGAATGGAATAAGTAGGAAGAGTTTATCAGCATAGACAAACATAAAAATGCACCTAAGTGTCATCTTATGAGCTTTATAATTATAAATATAAAATATAATATTCCTTTGCTGAGATGTACACAATTTTATTTATAGCTGAGCAGAAATATCTTATGGTAGACCCAGAGAGATCAGATTGATATTGTGCCAATCTGTTTTTCAAAAAAGAAATAGCAGTGGCCAAAAGGAGAACCTTAGTCTTGAGGTAGAATGTCTACCTGGAAAATGCAGGTGACTATAGTAATGAATGTTTAATCTTTTACCTGCACTAAACTCTGATGGTCATCAAACATTATTAAGCAATGAGAAAAATCATACTACTTATAAGACCTTTGACAATTTGAACAATATCAGCTCTGTGTTCCCAAAACAGGTGGGATGATCAGATCTCTTACATCCTATAAAACACAGCAGAGCTCCTACGTGGAAAACAAGACAAAAGAAACTAAAGTAGAAAGGGAGAGGTGGCAAATCTGTTCCTACTTCCTTCCATCTGTCTAATGGGAATGGTAAGACTATAGTTGAGTATGGAAGCACCCACAAAGGACTCCAAATTATACACTCAGAGTACTCTAGCATCAAAATCAGTGGTACTGATGGTGTTCAGATTGACAGTTATGCCTTAAGCTGAACTTTGTAGAGAGAAAGCCCTTAGAAGCAAAGGACTGTAACAGAGAAGCTTTCTTCTTCCTTCTGGACATCTCCAATTCCAATTCAGTGAGACTACTCGGGGTTGAGGAAATAAATTTTCAATGAATTTTCATCAAGACTACCAGGCAGTCAACTACTTCATATTCCATAACTTGTTATTTGCAAGACAAACAACACTCAGCTAGACATTCAGTCTGGAATGGTTGACAGAAATTCCCCGCTATACAGAATAATTAATCAATGAGAGATCAGACCTGTTACCAATATCTTAAATTTCCCCACTGATGCTGTTTATTATTTGAAAGTGCCCACTAATTAGATGGATGGGGAAGTTGACTATAGCAGGCCGCATCTTTTTGTGACATTTGATCAATGGAGCCCTTGTTGTCCCAGCAGTGATGTCACTCTGTCTGGAAAGAAACAGTAAATGAGGCCACCCATCATGACCTGAAATCAGTTTTTCAAGAAAAGTTTAGTGAATTAATCTCAGTTTTAGAGAAATGCACATTTTCAAATGGACTGCTGTGTTATTAAAGGTTCTAGATTAATGAGACTTGAAACAAGAAGTTTCACAGCAATTAAATTTCAGCCTAGTCAATACAACAAATGTTATAACCTTGCAGAAGCAACACATCATTCACTCTGTTTCCTTTGTTTACCCGCTGAACTATAAAGTTCTTTTAAATCTTGACTCACAAGCAATAAGTGCAGTTTTTCAGTCTGTGATGTGTTTCCCTGGTGAAATAATAGAATCTCCTAGGTTAGATGTAGAAAAGCCCAGGAAACCAGAAAAAAAGAAACAATTTCCTTCTCTCTGAGTGATTTTTCCTTTAGAGTCAGCAAAATCAGAGCTGCCTATTTCTCTCTGAATATTTTATAGACTCATCTGGGTTTTGCTGAAACTTAGTGGAAGTGGTAGAGTAGGAAATAAACTATAATGGTTTGCCCTGTCCTTATGTTCCAAATATTCCCTAGCTTCTAAGGTGAATCCTCAAAGGCATATGACTATGCCTAGAATAACCATGAGAGTCTTAGGTTTGTGGAGAAGAACACAGTACAGATCAAAACAAGGGAAGGTGTTTGTGGGGGTTTTTTTCAGCTAGAAACATGCTCCTCAGATTTATATTGATAGGATCAGATATAGATAAAATTTACACATGTAAATACATTTTGTATGTAAACTAACAGAAGTTAATAATGAAATAGCAAAACAGTATCTAATTCACAACTGCAGTAATTTTATGATATTCAGACATGATAAACTCCTAAAAATACACTTTCCAAAGACACTGCTAATACCTGGTTAAATAATTATTAATCAGAATGAAAACTGGAAGTACAAAATCCACATCTATAAAGCTTTTTTTTCTTGGTAGGTAGGTAGGAAATTCTTCTCTACCAAGTGACTAAAGGCTGGATATTTTCTTCAAGAAGGAAGTCTTAAAGGTGCAGGAGCAGGCAGTACCAACATGCAGTAAGACGAGTTGGCAGGGAATACAACCGACCTGGCTGAACAGGGGGCTTTTGTTGGGACTCGGGGAAAAAAGGAGAGTTTATCACCTTTGGAAGAAAGGGCAGGCAACTCAAGAAGAGTACAAGGATCTCGATAGGTCATGCAGACAGAAAATTCGAAAGGCAAAGCACAACTAGAACTTAATCTGGCCACTGTCATAAGTGATTAAAAAAAATGCTTTTACAAATGTATTAACAACAAAAAGAGAGCCAAGGAGAATCTCCATCCCTTAGATGATATGGGGGGGAACATTGTTACTAAGAATGAGGAAAAGGCTGAGGTACTTAATGCCTTCTTTTTTGGCTCAGTCTTTAATAGCCAAACCAGGTATCCG
>NW_010515590.1:0-4553 GCF_000687285.1 Phaethon lepturus
GGAGTTTGCTTTAGAACTAGATAATTTAAACTTGAGGTAAGTGGAGGAGAGGTGGTTTTTGTTGTTGTTTAGTTGTTTTGTGTTATTTGTTTGGTTTTTTGTTTGTTTTTATCACATGTATATAAAATATTTTGCATTGGACTTAGGTTCCAGGGTTTGCATACATCAAAACCTCGGGAAAAGTGCTCTTTGTGTACTTCACTTATTGCTTGGGGGGAGATTTTCTTTCTTTTACGTGCTGAATGAGCCTCTTTCTAGCAAGATAACAGCTGTTGCTATCGCTGGAAATAGTGATTTTTTTTTTTTTTTTAATTTTTTCTTTTTTGCACTGATGTATAATTTATCTTTTAGGAGACTGAGTCAGGGCATGGTATTATGGAAGAACCTGAACTCACTCTGATAACCTCAAACGACATCAGTTTCGCAGAATCAGACATTGAATGTACTAACCAAGAGAAAATTAAGGAGGATAAAATCAGTAACCCAGCATGTGTGGATCAGTCTGAACTTAATGTTTTTACTGAGGTGAGTCTTTATTATCTAATGTAATTTTGATTTTAACTTAGCCTTAATCATAGTAAGGAGAGGCCCCACTGTAGCAGTTAATCCACTGTTGCAAAACGAGAGAATGTTAGGGTTGTCTGAGCTTAGTAATTGCTTGGGTCATCTTGGTTTTGATGTCATGCTTTCCAGACAGATCTAATAGATCTTAATAGATCTTAAATTTGGGCTATTCCTTAAAATCACTACCTTGTCATATCAGTGTAGATAGAGTTTGGGAAGACTTCTGCTGAGAAGCAGAACCACCTTGCTGATGTTTGCAAGACTAAATTGTATCCCATTAGTTGAAGGCTTGAACAAGAGGAGAGGTTAGGACAAAACGAAAGCTACAAACTAAACAGGACAAAAAGGAAAAGAAACCGTACCTAGTGGATGTAGCTACCCCAGACCCACACAGCAGTTTGAAGTTTATGGGGAAAATACGGTCAGCTCATTATACTGCCATGCTTACTTTGCCTGTGGTATGCTTTTTGATGTTTGCTTATATAAAGCAAAGGCCATAAATTGTAGAAGGACTGGTTTGTAATGAAAGAATAGTTTGGGTGCTAAAGCAGTAACGTAGAACCAAGTAATGTTTGTCAAAGTAATAGATTAGATGAGATCACGTTGCAATTGCAGGAAGCATCTAGAGGAGATCCTAAAAGTGCCTAAGGATGGGTCTTTGTGAAGTAATTGAAATGGGAGTAAGGTGGAGGCTGTACTTCTGCAGTGGGTGTTGCCTTCTAGCTGAGAATGGGGGAAGAGACAGAGCAGTGAGAGAGTGATGGGAGAGAACTGGAGAGAACAGGAAGAAAAACACATCTGTTGAAGTTTAAATTATGCAGCCCTATATTAAGAACAAGCAATTGAAGTCTGGTGGGCAAAAGGTCTTTAGTGGATTACTTTTTTTAAGTTTTAAAATGTTTTTAGAAAGTAGCTTTTTAATGCTAGCAAGATCAATTTCTGATGTTTTCTCGCCTCTGCTACAAAGGCAAAAGTCTTTTATTTGCATCAAGTCTATGCTAGTGGTACAGTAATACCACTTCACTCAAATTTGTGGTATATTTTAAGCATTTCCAATCACTGACTCCTTTTGAAACAGGAGAGAGAATTTTTACCGCTCGCTCCAGATGCAGATGATTCGGTGTTTGTAAGGCCCAGCAGTTCTTCCAAAGCCCAGAGTCCCAATGGCAGTCACTTCCCATCACATCAGACTGCAGGTAATTACATGTAACTTCAATTTACTGAAGTTGAGATAGAGGAGGCCTTTATTTACAGTAGTAAAATCATTAATAAAATACACCTCACCAGCTTCTTTTACTTAGGCAAGTGCATCTTGCTGTTCGGGCTTGGTTTGACCCAGGTTTACTAAGTGTCTTATTGACAAGGAAATACTGACTTGTCTCATCCTGTGCCAGGCTATCTTTCATGAAAGTTCATAATATCTATAATACACTATTTTTTTTGTGTTGTAACTACTTAATCTCAAAAAATTCTGTGGTGTTCTGTAGTTTTGTTGTTATACAGTACATGCCTATATATGTACAGTACATATAGTACACACCTTCACTTGTTTTTATTTCCTGTTAGTCCCCAAGCTCCGTAGACAAAGAACGTCTTTGTTTTCTATTCTGATGATGGTGTAGAACATCAGTAAAATGTTGAAATATTTTTTGTCCCAAGATGAACAGCAATAACATGAAAGACGGGAATTGACAGAACTTAACCACACTAGGGACTTCTCATGTCTCTAATACGCTGTGAGGCAACAGGATGGTTTCAGTGCAGCATTTATCACTGCATTTGTCTTGGCAGACCTGCTTACAGTTACTAAGATTCCATAGGGCTGAACTGCTGCTTGTTTTGCAAGATTACTCATCATTCACCATGTCATTCTCCTAGTGCGATTTACACAAGTAGGCAAGCTCAGCACTCTAGGAGAAACACATTGAAACGCTTGACTTGCTAGAAGTGATACTGCACATTGCCAAGTGAGAAATGTTCAGACTTTTTGTTTTCTTTCACAGTGATGCTGCTGGAGTTTGCGGCTCCATCAGGAAGTTTGCAAGAATCTTTTTTAAAAAGTAAGAAGAACTTCATCCAGAAATCTCTGAAAAGAGTAGAAGAAATAAAAAATAAAGAGAGAGAAAATGAAAAGCCAGAAGCCAGGCAGTATCAAAGAGGAAAGTCTGAGAAGTTAAGCAGGCAAAAGGAGTCTCTTCTTACCTGTGGTATGTTTATCTGGGTAAAAGTCATAGCATTAGGTATCCTTTTAGTTGCTGTTTTATATTGGGGAATAGATTCCACATTTGTTGTATCTTTGCTATTGCAAACTGAGATAATTCTTTAATTTGTTTGCTCAGGGATGTGGGGAGCTTTTTTTTTGCATTGTCCGTTTACCTCTTCAGTGTAGTAAGGGGCCATATGGGTCCTCTTCGTATTTTCACAATCTGCCCACTTTTGTAGTCCTAGGGTGTCTCTGCAAATAATAGTTGTTTATCAAAGAACAACCTTACTAAGCAAACTGATGCATCTCTAATGTCTGTTAATGGGGAGTTGGAAGTTGGAAGTTGGCAGTTGAGAAGCACAGCTGGTTTAAAGTACAGGCAGCAGCCACAGTGTGAGACAGAACAGTTGTTTTTAACACAAGGCATCATCTCCCTTCTGCTAGCTTTACTTTTTTTTAACATCATTTAAAAATCTTTGAACACCTCTCATGCTTTTCAGTTAACTTCAATTTAAATCTCTAGTCCAGCTATGTTTGGGTTTGTTTTTTTTTTTATTAAAGGAAAAAAAGGTGCAGTTGCCAATCAGTTGAACAAAGTAGGAGAAGTTAAAGTGTCTTCTCCAGAGGACAGGAAGTCTGGAGAAACTGAAATGCAGCAGCGTACTTCAAGGTATTACATGATCACAAGTGGGAGAAGTTTGGATTAAAAAAATGGAAGTAGTTCACCTGTGCCTTGGGAAGGCTACTGGTCAGTAAGAGTTGTGATCTTCCAGTTACACCTGAGGGAATGCAGCATAACAGGGAACAGCTGGGAGGGAGAAGCCAAGTGGCTTTGGTACAGGCACCTGTTGGGGAGATTCCCCTGCACAGCTGGCAGTAAGAAACAGGACCTGCAGCCTGCTCATTTCATCCTTCTTAGTGGTAACATGCAGCAAGTACAGTTCCTGAATGGAGTGTGTGTGTTAGGTGCAGCTGAAGAGGAATTTGAAGTGATTCTAGATTACTGGAGAGCTGAATTGAGATTTCCTTTCTTAATTTCTAGCAATTGAGACAGTATAAACCCTTTTTGAGCTTGTTAATGTATTCCAGCTTTGCTACTTTCTTCCTGACAAGATGTTTTTTTTCCCCTATTGTTTTGACAGACTTTACAATCAACTTGCAGAAGTAAAAATCAGAAAGGAAGAAAAAACAAGGCAAGAAATTTATGCTAAGAACAGAGAAAAGGCTAAAGAGTTTCAAAAGGTAATAGCCTACAACACTGTCTTTTCACCCGATTAGTTCTCATGATTTCACTGAACTTCTCATCAGAGTGAGATATAGTTTTGTGGTGTGGGTACAACTGAAACAGACCATCAAACCAGTCTGGATTGTAAGTGATGCTGTTGGCACATACTACTTCAGAATCTCCTTGTCAGTGCTATGACTGGGCTGAAATTTTCTCCAAAAAAGCATCTACCTGAGGCTGAATTTTTCTGGTGATGTGAGGTAGAGCAAAAAGGCTATTAAGGGACTCCAACTGCTAGAAAGTCTGATTCTGCCTAGCTGTGTACACCTGAACTTGTGGTTACAAGAATCCTGTCTGAGTTTGCCTGCAGTTCCTCCAGAACAGGGGGGTGAAGAGGAGCACTGGAGTTGCTAGTATTCCCTGTCCCCTTGTCAGGCCTCAGGCAGTCAACTGAAGGGCAGGCTTGATAATCCTGACAGGCTGCTACCAGGGACCCCAGGCCCAAACCCTGCCTTTAGTGCTCACTACCTGGACTTGCTTGAAGGGGAATAAATTCCTGCT
>NW_010515590.1:4584-11034 GCF_000687285.1 Phaethon lepturus
ATTAATTAACAATGTAACAGTAAGCCCCCTGGGCCTTTTGGAGCAGTAGCAGTAACTGAACTCATGGCCCCACAGTGCAGGTTATACATGGAGTAGTACCTTGGTTGTATCTACCTAATGATGCTGGTTTTAGTACAGTCACTTAAACAACACTACTGTAGTCTCACATGTTTTAATTTGCAGAAAATGCTGGAAACACTACGAGCCAAGAAGACCTGGAAAGCACCATGACTAAAAGAGCAACAATGAACACTACTGTACTGGTACAATCCATTGGACCACTGAATAATGCAGACTTCATTAAGTTAATTGTGGAGCCATTAGGAATCAGCAACTTTCAGCTGTAGGAAAATCATAAAGTAAACAAGATCTATGTAGTACACCTGTTTTGCTGAGATCACTACAGAAGCAGATTCACTACTGCTTTAGATGTGGTTTGTCTCTGACAGAAGTCTGTCTTGATGTGCATTAGTATTTTAAAGGAAGGTCATACTAACTTTTGTAACATACAGATATAAAGCATTTTCAAATAAAAGCTTTTTAGGGAGACTTGAATCCTCAGGATGGGGGACATAGATTTCTTCTATTCTTTGCACTATGCAAGTCAAGACTGATACCTCTTCTGATATACCTCTTGACTACTGTTACTACTTCTAACTAACTGTAGTTCTTAATCAAAGAGTTCAGAGACGATTACATCATCAGGACAGGATAAACTTTTGGTTGTTTCATCCAATCTGGTCCTATTTAAAATGCAGCAGAGAAGTGTCTTTGGTTATTTTTATAACTAGAATTTCAGGTCCTTCTCAGACTTCTAGTGCCTGTGCTGCAGTAGCTAAAGGAATTTGCTACCCCCCATCTAAAGATAAGCCAAAACCAGCTTGGAGTTGAGGTGAAAGCTTTTTACCATGCAGAGATGAGCACTATAGTACATAGTCTCATCTTCATCATGGCTTCAGCTCTTAGGTGAATATTCTTGCACACAGAAGGGAAGAAACCAGGACTACACTTTACTACCAGCAAGCCCCAGCTGCTCATCAGCCATGACCTGCTCACAGGACACCAACAGGAAATAATCCCAAACCGCTACTGTCAGGCACAGGTTTTATTTAAGTAAGGGCTGTGTCACTCTGTATAGAATAAACCTTTCCAGCACATTAGTACAGTTGATTTCAATGAGAGGGAAATGAGCTGATAAAGCCTGTTCTAATCATGTTACAGCTTGACACACTCAACTGAGCAAGCACTTCAGCAACACCAAGCATTGCCACATGTTCCCAGAGGTCAAAACTGAAAGGGTAAGGGGAAAAAGCTCTCACTGCTCCTGAACTGGTTTCCAAACAACACACAATCTCCATTTACAGAGTTAGAATGACATGTTTAATCTAAATTATTGCAATAAATGGTGCAGGTATGGTTCAAATATAGAAAGAGCTATGCAGTTCTCCCTTGCAGCAGACTCGTACTACCAGGACCTGAGAGAGAAAAAGCATCTATTAGCACTTCTACTCAAAAAAAGCCAAAAACCCAGTTGAAGTCTGTTGTCATCCTCACACTGAAATCTTCACTCTTAGCATAACATAGCTTCCTCTAGTCTAAACCAATTTGATTTCACAACACAGTGCTGGTATAAAAGCAGTAACACTGAGAACACATGCATACACCCTTAAAGTGTTACAGAACAAAAGCAGTATTTCCCATACCTCCCCAAGTATAACTTTGTTTCCTATAACCACTCACAGTGCCCACAGCATTCCCACTTCTCTCCCCCCATACCTATGTGTTCCAGGCAGCTCCAGGAATACATTGTATTGCCAAGGAGAAAGTGATTAAGGTGCAAGACTGCTCATGCCACAACTGTATCAAACTCTTGTTCTTTATAACCAGGTGCTGCAAAAGTCAACTGGTTTCACAATGAGCAGCCTCTTCCCTACATTTGCACCTCAAAAAGAACTTGAGGGCAGTAGATAAACATCCTTTTTCACTCCATAAGGTGTATCTCCTCATAAATAGACCATAGCACACACCATGTGTCCACGGCATCCTGCAGAGGATTTCAGTATGTGGTCACCGCGTTAAGAGCTGCTGGTTTTTCAGCCATGCAAACCCTCTTTGAAGTGACCTTGAATTTCTTTTCAGTACCAGCAATTTTGCTATGCACACTTACCTTCAGACTTGCTTTGGTGGCACTCAGGTGGTGTTTCTCACCCCTCTTGAGGTACAGTGACTTGGTAGCAGACACTATGGGTTAAAGGGTCAGATTTGGTTAGTGTAAGTTAAGAGTTAACACATGTTAAATTGCAGCCTTCTTTTTGCTTCTGTGTGCCTGATAACCACCCCCTCAGCAGCAGCTCCTGGAGTCCAAGTTACAAAGGTTCTAAACTAGAACTCTTGTTCCTCTGTAGCTCAAGTGTAGGAGGTGCCCAAGGATACAGCCACATACCTCAGCAGGAACTTGCTCTTACCTTAACAGCAGTAGGAGGCAGCACTGTCTGTGACCTACATTAAAGCTTTATTCCCAGCAGACTTAGTGCCATATCACACAGCAATTAAAGAGTCTGATGGACTTGCTTTATGGTCATGTCCACAGCTCACCAGAAACAGCAATATCCTAGCAGCCTTGGTAATGACCAGGTACCCTCACTGCTGTTGTCACCAACTGAAATCTGGTACTTAAATCAAGTTGCCCATCCTTTCTTGTTAAGGACCAATCAATCCTGCCCATATGTAAGCCAAGTTCTGTACCAACAAGCCTAAAATCTGTCAAAAGCTTCAAGTGCAGAAGGATTCCTCACAACCAATAGCAGTATAATTCAGAAACTAGTACTACAAATTGCTGCACAACTATGACATCCATTTAAAGTATATATATGACACAAGAATGACTCACAGATAAGCAGCCTGCCCAGATACTGCCAAAATTGGGGTAACCACTGCCCAGTCATCTCTGCTACTAGACAGCCATTTCTACCCTCTTCTAGAACAGCTCACTGAAGTTTCAATGACTGGAGTCATACTAAGTTACCAGAAACTGAAAAGTAGCATGAGAGCATCTGAACTGACTGGTAACTTAGTGCTTACCTCTCCCAGACAGGTTATCTTCCACAGCTCATCCTGTTAATGCAGGAAAGTTCACCTTGTTCTGTACCCTAAAGCACCTGTTAAGAAGAAACAGAATCCATTCGCCAAGTTCCAGAGGCCAGTATCCAGTTCTCACACTGGGACATGAAAATAGAAAGCAAGTACATTCAAACCCCTGTCAAGGGCAAAGCCTGTATCAGCAAAAATACCAGGTTTAACAGACACAGCAGAATGTAAACCAACGATGCCAAACGCTGAACTCCTGTAGCACTGTTTTTTGAACACCCCATCAGAAGAATGCTGCTGGGTGCAGATACCATACAGTGCAAGAGCTGCTGTAGCTCTTCATCCACAACAGCTTGTTTTAACATTCAAGCTTTTTGTATGCACCAGTTAGTGTCTAGTGATAAGCTAAATTTATGTACTCATTTCACAAAAGTTGCCATGCAACTAACAAGGAAGAGAGACTCCATGCATTTCACCTAATAGAACAGCAGCTTCAGAATCCTAAGTTTTCATATATTCCTACCATGCAGGATTTATACTTCCAAAATATTTTGCTTGTTTTACTTTAAACCCTGCATTCTATAGAACAAAAGCCAGGAATTTTAATTAATAGTAAACTGTCTGAGCTGCTCAGAAATTAACTCTTTAAAACTTCAAACTGAAAGATATAACCCAACTATTGCTGCTCAGTGTGAAACTTATCAAGCATCTACTTGACACAGAACAGAAATGCAGCAGGTTTATGAAGTTACTTCAAGTTGTGAGACACCATAGTGCTGTCTCTTCTTACCTACAGCCACCAAAACGAATAAAGAATCACTCCTTCATGATCAGAGGGGGATTAGATTGTTTAAAGCCATCCAGAAAACCCAAACCACATGAAACAGTGTTAGAAACCAGGTACCTACAAAAAACAGGCTGAACTTACTCTTCAGCCAATGTAGGTTACACCTGAAATCCCTGAACACACCATCTGTCAACTCTTGCCAAGCTTTTGCACTTGAATCACTTTTTCATTTGTATCAAAAGCGTTAAGTCAGTTACCTAAAGGAGAATATAATGCATTATTATAGTTCCTAGGATGCTACATTAAGATTTGTCTTGCAGTTTTACCCCACAGAGCTAACGGGTAGTTCAATGGGTAAAGCAAAACCACAAGTTTATTCTGTGAGGCATTTCCAACGACATGAACCTACAGAGGAGATCCTATCGGGATAGACCTCAACATTGCTGGTACTATAAATTAACATAATACATAAAAATCAAGCAGAATGGAAAGGTCTCTTATAGATTCTACTAAGTATCTTTCAAATTTGTTTCAAGACATTTGGAGGAAGGAGGAGGGTAAATGACACAGTAACATTTGGGGAAGATAAATCAACTCCTTTGTATTAGCAACAGTTTTAACATTAAAAGTTAATGTTACCTGAAAGGTAAACAAAGGGAATTAACTACAGAATTGTACTCAAACCAGAATCTTCCCTGTAACTTTCCTGCTAAGTGTAAGCTACTTGTAGCAGTAAAACTATCAGTTTAAGTAGTAAAGCTGATCACCTCCTTTTTGACTGAGAAATTTGTATGAGTGTTCTTTGGACAAATCAAAATAAAAATAATTTTTTCACCTAACAGACAGTGAATACTACATTAAAATACAGTAACATAGTATTAAAACAAGTCCCCAAAACACTCCACAAGTCAGTAAGCTTGATTTGGTATAGACTTCCAGCCACTGAAAGCCAGAGCCCTTCAAACATTAAGGAATATGCAGAACCTCAGATGTCATACTAACCCTGAAGGGGCTTCAGTTTTCTGTGAAATGGCATCCCATATTTCTTCTCTCATTTTCTCTAAACACATACCACCTGGAAAAGCAATATAAAGTTAAAAACTGACATGTACATGCATACAGACCAGCAGAACCTAGAGCAGTACTTAGTAGTTCAGTGATTTCTCATCACCACAGGCATTTGATGGCCTCTCTCCCTGGAATAAAGCTACTGTAATGTTTGAATATTATCCTATTTAATTTGACAACTCTTCTTAATTTCCTGTTTGTTTTTAACAGAAAGTCAGAATCATGATCTTTGCTCACTGACACAAAACACTACTGTTCAATACTCACAATGGATGCCCAGAGTAAAGTGACATGAAAAGGATGCCTATGTAGTAGATTTGTTCAGACAGGCTATTCTCACTCACTCTCTTCAGAGCAGTTGAACATTTTGCCAATCATCACAACAACTCTGTCACAGCATTCTCAAGTTCGGGAAAAGATAAGCTCTTACGTTTTCTAAAGCAACACTGCATCTTCTCAGTGAGAAGGAAAGCAATATAACCAGTTCACCAAGTTAAGACAGACAGCTAACCTGCAACAGGCAAGGATTAAAAAAGCCCAATAATCTGTCACACTAACTTACCAAGACACTTGTTCCACCTGGACCATCATGGACTTCCTAAAAAGAAGTAAATTGTTGCATCTGAGTAACAGTTCCAAGTTTCTTTAATATTTATTTATGAAGACTTAGGTACTTTTACACTCAATAGGAAGCAGGCAGACTGTAGTTCAGTTATGCTGTCTGAATGCTAACACTGCAACAAAGCATTTCTTTTGAACTCAGAGCCAGGGCCCCATCTACCACAACGATCAACATCTATCTGCAATTTAAGAAACTGGAGCACTATAGCACAGCAGATCCAACTAAGGGAGTTCCTAACAGTCAGCTGGTACTGTGATGTAAAGAAAACACCTATGGCATACCATTAAGACAGCTTACAAATAGTCTCTAATAAACCATCTACAAGAATGCAGCACTGCATGTCCTTCCTCTACATGCTAGTTCTACTTCCTTTAATAGGCAGGATGCAGAATTCAAAAATAGCAAAACAAACTAATCCTGTGATTTTACAGTAGCTACATTTTGAACTATGCTTGCATAGTTATCCCATTAAGGAAACCTGTTACAGGTCTCATTGTCACCACTGCAATCAACTTTACAGTGAGGAAAGCATAACCTGTTACTCTTCTAGCCACGTTTTTCAATTCAGACACACAGTGAGTTGTGTCTATCTGCTGAATAACGAGGCATAGCAATTAACTCTCCACAAAGTCTGTAGAATGGCTTCTGTTTTTGAAGCTGAGCCAGTTAACTTTAAAAAACCAAGCATGTCACTGGCTGCTTTCTGGCACTTAGATTTGTGTTTCAAAATAAATTATTGCTTCTTTGTAAAAAGCCAATCGAAAAGCCAAGACTTCAACTTTTCTGATCATCGTCCAACTACCTCCACCTAGGAAAAAACAACAATTTCCTCAAAACTTACCCTTAAGTAGAGACTTTCCACCATGTTCCAGACATCACAGGAATG
>NW_010515590.1:11065-19910 GCF_000687285.1 Phaethon lepturus
AAGAAATATTTTGGAACAAAGTAATTGATTTAACTATACTTCTATCCCATAACAGTTCAACAATTCTTCAGTGTTTTATTTGACAAACTCCCCAATAAAACTTTCTATCTACTTGTTTCACCAGAAATACCAAGTTTAACCAGCACATCTGCCTGAAAACCAACGATGCCAGCTGTTGAAATACTGTAGCACTGCTTTTTGAACACCCCATCAGGAAGATACTGCTGGGTGCAGATACCGTACAGTGCACAAATTAGTCTGATTACTTGCTGTGGAAATAATACTTGTCTCAAGAAATCGAATACTCTCATGCTGAAGTTCAGAAGAAACACAAAGCTTACCTCTTTTACTAACATGTTGCACAGAAGTCTACCCACATAACAGATAGGTACATCAGAAGGCCAAACAGCTATAGGAATTCAAGTACTCCAAAAAAGGAACAACTGCTCCCTGCTGCAGGGCTGCTGTGTTCATCTGTAAAGTCCAGAAAGAAACAGATGTAACTAAACTACACTTCTGCGAATCAGGAACATGAAACTCATGCCCTAGGTCCACCAGTATTTGAATGAATCACTATCTGAATACATGTAAATATTGTCCCTTCATGTAAGTAACACAACCAATATGTTCATCAGCTGTGGGTTGCAAAAGAAGGACTTTTTCTAAGCACTAGGTTCCAGGTTTTTGTCTACAGCAACAGACAAAAACTGAACACGTGCTGGAATGGATCAAATGCATCAGATTTCATTTTTCCACTATTCTTCAAAGAGCACTTGAAGCTATTTCACAGTTTACTATACACTTACCATTAATAACTGTCACCTTCCACACCGTTTTCTATTTTTAATCCATGGTTTGGACTAAGGTAACTGTGGCAAGGAGTCCAATATCAGATATGCTGTCCTAAAAACGTTTTATGCTGCTTCAAATCAATGTTACCTAGTCCAATACCCTTCCTGCAGCAATGGCCAGATAAGATGCCTTGTTCATATACTCTTACTTAAGTGTGTTGTTGTAAGGTTTCATTACTTTTGCTCAAGGCTTCCCATATTAAAGATGTTTTCCTGTCCAGTAATCTGACACGCCATTTTCTTCCATGCTATTTCCTAGACTCTTCCTGAAGCCACACAAACTTGGTTAACACCCTACAATAAGAAGTTTCATAGCTTTAGCAACACACATGTAAGACTACCAGCTTCTTTCTGCTGTTCCTCCTGTTCTTGCATGGGACATGCATTAGGATGAAATTTTACCATAGGGAAGCAATCAGAAGCTGCAGCTGTATGATACACCCCAGTACAGAAACTGTGGGTGGGGCACGACCAAACTAAGTGTACAGTAGTTGTCCAATGTCTTCAGCAGAGAAGATCCCAAGTAGTGTCCAAACCAAATCAGATAAAGTTGCCCTGCAGCACTCAACATCAGGTAAAACCAAAGTATTTCTAGATATAACTTCTAACAAAAACTGCATTTAATACACAGGTATTAAAGACCTCAAAAGTTTTGTTTTCATTCAAGCAGAGGCTACAGGCTCTAATTTTGGTCAGACTAAAAAGAGACATTGCACTGAACTCAATACCTTGGAAGCTTCACACAGAAGTTGCAGAGCTATGAAACACTAATGTATACATACTTGAACTATGGAATACTATTTTTTCCAAAACATTGTGAAGCAAAGCAAAGAAGCTACCTGAAGAAAATAGAACTGCAAAGAGAAAACAGACTGCAAAGCAAGTAACAGCTTACCTTGTACATCAAGAAAATTGAGTGATATTTCATCTTCCAAAACTAACATAAGCTACAAGAAAAAAGTGGTAAGAACTATCAGATATGGTCACATAACTGAAGATTCCTAAAGACAAAAGCTAGGTTTCAGCTATCAATTTAACAGTTGTAATAAGCCTGTTTTCATGTGTATTTATCCAGTTCTAATCAGAATTGAAATTTAGTTCATTTCTGAGTCACTCAGCAGTTGAACAGAAAAATTCATCACATGAACTGCAGAATGAGCGAGACTCCACATACCACCTCGCTATGCCTTACCAAGCAAGAACCCCACTCCTAGATCCAGGATGAGTCTTTCAAGCCATACAGTATTTCTCAGGTAGATGCCTAAAAGAGTTACATTTAGCCATTAATTTTGGACCAATATTAAATGTGATCTTCAACTACTGAAGAGTAATTTTTGCAATCTTACTCCCTAGAGCTACCAAGTTGCAACTGGGAAGCCTCAGATTTCCTTTACAAAGACTGGGGACCTTAATTCAAGCATATAAAGAATGCAACTTGACCTGCTCTCATTATCCTGAGCACCTATTGTAAACCTCCTCAGACTGTCAATTACATTCGAAGGAAATTAAACCAATAGGTATTAAGTCTTTCTCTGACAACATCCCTGTTCAGCACAGACTACTTTTACCTGCCCAACAGCTGTTAGTTTGTTGCTGACAGATTTGGTTATTAGAGTATTTGAGTGAGGCAGATCACCCTTTGGTTATTTACATCTTGTTGATTCACAAGTAAACTTTTCAAACATTTTTTTATTTCTACTGCTACCAACACAGCCTTGTAGGAATTAGCCACATTCGGACCATTTCTAAACATTCTCTAGTCATGTTTCCAACTGTCCAAAAACATGTTTGAGAAAGGTATTTGCAACCTGGGCAATGCTTGTTAAGTACTGTCATTATATAGAGCTTTCATTTTCTGCATAGACATGTGAATATTAGACCCCATTCTGGACAGACGAGGGCAAGAGGGGAAAAAAGAATCTTTTTACCTAAGATTCATCATGTTGCTACAGTTATTTTTAAGGTAACTTAGAACTTCAGTTTACTGTTTTAGATTCAGGAGCAGAGAATTATTTTTCTGAAAAGTTATTCCACATGGAATAGACAACCTCAATCATACAATTTGATTTTATCATTGGAATGCATTAACTGTATTTTGCAATAGACTTTTGTCCAAGCTAATCACTTTTGTGTTTTTTCCTGTTGGCACAAAGATTTGCATTAAGCTTCAATTCTGTTGTCAACCCTTAACTCAGCTCTCGAAGTATTTCAAAACATAACCTGCTTTTCCTTAAGATAAAGAAAAATACAAGTACCACTCCAAAAAATCAGCTATGAAAAAGGGGCCCAAATTGCCATTTGTAACATAAGCATGTATATGTATGCACACAACTACATACACTTTTCTATACTGTGCTGCTGCTTTGTTACATTATTTGGAACTTATTTTGCTATTTTTAATTCCATAAATTCTATGTTCCATTGGTTAACAGAAGTCAAGTTGCAGAAGCTAGCATTTCAGCACGATTATCAGCCACTGAATCAAGGATCTTATACACTTGATACAGGACAGCATAGAAGACACTTAAAAGCTTAGCAAAAATACAGATTATACTTGTTTTGTAACTGACTCAGACACAAGCCCAACATGCTCAACTTAAACCAAATCTGACTAGGTTGCTTGTTTGATAGATTGGCATTGACTTCAGACCAAAGTTTTAAACCAAGTAGCCCATGAAAAAGGTACCTGAAGAGTGACCACTGCCCCCTCATTTATTAGTTTTCTGTTCTCCTAGGTAAACCTTGCAGAAGCCCAGAGTTCTCAGCAGCATAGTCTTCTTCCTCCTCTATTTCAATAACTTCAGTTGATTTTGCACGTTTTGTTTCGGGCTTTGATTTCTTCTTACTGGGAATTTTGCTGCTTATAATGAAAGCGCTGTTCTCCTAAGAAAATGGAAGACAGAAGTACTCACAAGTCTAGTTTTCAGACACTTAAAGGGTAAGATTTTGGTAGTAACTCTGCAGACTTTAAGTATAGGAATTCTCTGACATTCCAGCATTATTTCCAGAGAGGAGAACATGGGACTCTAAAAACAACTTCCTTCTGCAGTACAGATCAGAATTCACAGGTATCATACAGTTAACTCTGGATCTAAGCTCAAGAATTAACTACTCAGAACATTATCTACCAATTCTTTAACCTCAGAAGAGAAAGGTTAGAGTTCTTGAAGTTAGGAGTATTTACTCACCACTACTCTGGCATCAAGGCCATCTTGATTATCAGAATTCAAGTTGTCATCATCATCACTGAAATAGAGAAATTAAGCTCTGTACTTTTTGGTAGCTTAAAAATGTATGAACTGTTTTTATACTACAGCTCCTAGTTTCTCTTAATGTGTATAAAGCACTACAGCTTGTAGGTATAAGATTTCTACAGATGATCTACACGAGACTTCTCAAACAATAGTTTCTGACCGCAGAATTACATCCCAACTAGCAATACTGGCAAGATGGAAGCAGTGCTTAGCAGAACAGATTCAGTAGCAGACTCCAATAGCAGTACTGATATTATTTAGGATGACACTGGCAACCAGGCTAGAAAGTCAGCAAGTTAGAAAATGAGCAGAATACAATGAAGAAGAGGATAGGCCTCAGCTAACAAGAGTACACAGCTGTCTTCCTGATACTACAACTGAGAAACACCTCCATACTGCCATGAAAGACAAGTATGAAATTCCACTATCATCCGCAGGTTTTTCCTCTCAATACAGAGCTCCCCAGAAAGAGATGGAGCCATTTGAGTTCTATGGTTTCAGCAAGTGGCAGCAGGAGGACTTTTTCCAAAAACTTCTGAAGTCTTCTAGTACTCATTGCTGTTGGAGAAGCCACTGCCCGAGCATCCACACACCAATCAAGGAGTCACACACACCACCTGAGACTAACTGCTAAGACCAGAGTCCCTTTGCAGCAGGAAACTCAGTGAGCTGAAGGATGCCCCTTTCACCTCCTCACACACATACTCTCAGATGCTTCCTCTTCCCTGAGGCTTGACCCTAGGTTTCCTGAAACAAAATCTCCGACATCACATACACCAGATGAATGTGTTAAGTGATACAGTGGTGAAGAACAGCTCAAGCTGGGTGCATGCTGGAGAGGGACCCTGAAAGAATCTCTGGGCAATTATACCCTTACACTCTAAGTTCCCCTCCCCTCACGAGGGAGTTCAGTCCAATAGCAGTATTTGGGTCTGAGGTCTACTTGTTCCTTTCACTGCCTCCAGGCAAGCCATTCTTTTCCTTTTCTCAAGGAGGCAACTTCTGCTGATGGATGTGACTATCTTTCTAATTTACACCAGTTTTAGGGCCTTCCCTCATGTAACGGAAGTCAAAGAGTTCAGTATAAGCTCATCAGTATCTAGGTGAAAGTTCACGGCTTGCAGCCCAAAGCTTTTTACTGATGCTATACAATGGATTCCATCTGAACTAGGAAGTGGCTCCTCTAACACTCACTATACACAAAGAGTTGAGTGTCTGGATGAGCTGGCTTGCATTTATTCTACTGCATTTTGTTTCTTCTGCTCTTTTGTACAGAAGCAAACTAATTATTGTTACTCATTTTACAGGCTCACCCTAATACGTCAACTTGCATAAATTAGCAGTTTAAGTGACTACTAAAGCAAACAATAGCTGAAAGACAGCTTTGTACCTTTGGGCTGTCTTCCAGGCTTTCCAGTTTCAAGCTGCTGAGTATACTTACAACATTCATTATTCTTGATGATTTACTAATCCCTTTATTGCTTTTAAGTTAAACTGACCATAAAGACACAAGATGATACTTCAATGCTTAATAAAGTAGAAAGGAAACTGAACTAATTTCAGGAAATACCTTTTTAAAAAACATTTCTACCACATCATTTTAGGGAGACAGAAGACACCACTTGAAACAGTCTTTAAACATACATCTTTCTACAAGAAGTTACAAGTCATTTACAAGCACAGAATCCCAAGTGGCTGAGCACTGTTCCCAAAATAAACAATGCTTTCATAAGCAGACACTCATATTTAGATTACACAATGTTGATACAGGCTAAAAAGACAGCATTAGGAACTGAACTTGATATACCTACAACATACAATACCTGTCACAAGATTGCACACTACTGCACTACCTCCTGAATTCCTCAACTGTAACAGCAGACTTGTATTGGTCCAGCCAGGACAGCAGCCAAGTTTGCATTTGCCACTAAAGCAGTGCTGGCACTCTTCCCATGCCAGCAAACAGGCTGGGGGTAACCAAGAGCTGGGGGGTGGGGAGTTAGGCATTTACCTGTATACACACAGACTTATATTTTAGTTAAAAACAAAAAAGCAAGTTTTATACCACCTAAAGACAAACTTACTTTGTCTCCTGAATAGGGGAAATGGGGCCTTCATCATCTAAATATTTGTGTTTCCGTACCATCAGACATTCTCTTTCTAAGTCTTCACTAGCCTGAAGGTCTTGTAAAGCTTTTTTAAGATGTTCTTCGTATTTAAGCACTTCAATGTACTTGAAATAGCCTTTTGCAGCTGCTTGCTAAAGGAAAATGCATCAGGTGAGATCTCAGAAATACCACTATAAAGCATTTATATTATGAACTGAAATGTAGTATTATACTGACACACATTTTAGCTGTGTTTTTCTTAAAGGTATTAAACAGACAACATTAAGTGTCCTGTTTAACAGAAGTAAAAACTGCTTCATTCATTTACTGTAGCACATCAGGTAGAAGCACAACACAGCAAACTTAAATTCACTATTTTTAGACTAAACAGAAAAATACATTTGTCTCACAAGACAGAGAACTCACCTCATAGCCAAGAACCATCTTTAAGGGAATATGTTTCTTCCCATAATGTTTTTCAACAAAAGGGAATTGATAACCTCTGTCTAGAAGCCTTCTCTTTTGCTCTTGAGGTGAGGCTGTTAGGGGCGGCCTCCCTGTAGGCATCTGTGTGCTTTCATACTTCTTCTTCTTCTTCCCTGAGCCACCTCTGTATTTTCGGTGTGCAGCAGCCTTAAACTTCTTTCCTCTGAAGTGATAGGCAAAAATGGCTTTCAAATTGAGTTTTGACTTCTGCTTCTGGGGAGTTTCAGACGATTTCACTGGACTTGGAGGGGATAGAGAAAGATCTGAAGAGCTTTCACTCTCAGACACTCCTGCAACAGATTCAGCTTGTTGCCTTGAAGCTTGAGATCTCCTTTTTTGCTCTGAAGGTGCAATGGAGCACTTAGGATGGTACTCACTGCCACTAGCAGCAGAGAGATCACTGAAGAAGAAAAAAAATATTTACTTTCAAAAGAATGTATACTTTTATGATATGACACAGGTTCTTCACATGAAAAATTCTAAACCAGAGATAAAAACTCACATTTCTGAACCACTGCTGTCCAGTAAAACCTCAGCTGAAGCAGCTGATTTACATATACTGTTAAGCTCATCTGAAGACTGGTCAGCAGCAGCATTCTTCTGCCTTGAAGACTTTGTTCGCCTATTTGTTTCACACACATGTACCTTACACAGTTCTTTCTTCTGTTGGTTGCATATCAGCTCTTGGGCATCAGGGCAATCTGAGCCAGAAGCCTGGGATTCATCTGTATCAGTCATATTTATTTCAGTTTGCCCTAGAAATCAATGAGTATTCAAGAAATTAAAGAAAATTCTATGTTAATTAACCTAAGTTAACCTTCCACCACTCCACCTATTAGGGTAAGCTTATAAGAACAATCTGTGAGCAAATTTCAACATCTATTTTCTATGAACCACGAGCAAATGTATTACCCTTCAGAGTAACAGTTAAGTTACAGCCACTTATCTCAAGACATTCATAGCATAATTTATATCAGAAGGGATTTGTACAGATCTTTTAGTCCAACTCCTGCTCAAAGCAAGGCTAACTTTAGAGTTGCAACAGATATTCAGAAACTTACAGATATGAGTTCCGCATGTTTTAACCTTTTCCCTACTAGGAATACATTTTTCCTTATATAAAAGCAGTATATCTGTACCTCTGGAGTTTTACTGTGCTTTTTACAGTTTCACAGACCCATCATCATACCCATTAATATCTCAACTCTGAAGACACTATAGCAGAACACATCTAATGTCCTCAGATAACCTGCTGCTGAATGGAGGTAGTGTTTGATGTTTCAGAGTACAGATTACTGCACAGATGCAGGAAGAAGGCGTCCCAAAAGTATGCAAAGACAAAGGTATACAACAGCAAATTGAGAGGTCTGAAAATATAGTAGATGCATATAACTAGCATTAAAGAGTAAGACTAGCAGGCCAGAACACATAGCTACAGGACACAGCCAGCCATGACTGCTCACAATATTAAGTTCCATTTCCTCTCTAACCCATACAGCTACAGTGATCTCAAAATTATTCTCAGAACAAAGAGGATAAAGATACCACTAATCTCCTGCAGCTGTACATCAGTGACTGAATTTTAAGCAGTCTACATTTATGTGACTTTTTGCATTATCTAACTGTTCATGGCAGAACCTTCCCCGTTGCATTTTTCAATATGAAAATATTTCATTCCAAACCTGCATTAAATGCCGACTTAGAAGTACATGAGACCTTAAACTCATCCTAATGCACTTAAAACAGCAGCACAGGGGCCCAATCTACCTTCGCTGTGAGGAATGGCGATTTTTGACGGCAACCGGCACCTATGCCCTGGACAAACTGCGGGCACACCGCTAACATTAGTTCGCCCAAGACCTGACAAACACACCGTCCAGGAACAGGACGGCCTAACATGAAAGGCACGAACACATGCAACACTTAACTACACAGGCTGCGGCTGGTACTTAGAGCTGCCAGCTCAGCATCGTTTGCCGCCTCTACTGCGGCTCTACTCTCAACAGCTGTCACACCAGACAGATCTCTTAGGGGAGAAAAGCAAGCAACATGTAACTGTCTAATTACTTCACACAAACTTCTCTCCTCCCAGAAAGCTCATCGATCACTTCGCCCAGCTTTACCTCAGGTTGAAAGGCACTAGCCC
>NW_010515591.1:0-22271 GCF_000687285.1 Phaethon lepturus
GCTGGCCCCTGCCCTGATTCGTCTCAGGGCAGAGCCATAGTGCCGGGGTGGGAGGAGGGAGTCGCACTTTGGGTTACCGTCCATTTACACACTTACTCCAGCCAGCTGTGATGGCAGCCACCCTGCCACCAAGGGCCCCGACGAACCGTGCCACCCTCGAGGGCCGTAACCACAGTGCTGCCACGGTGAGGGAAGGTGGCCGGGGAAGCCTTTCCCACAGCAATGGAGCAGGATGCCCGCTGGCCGGCCTGCCAGGAAGGGCTGCCATGAGAGAGAGAGGGGCGGCTGCTGGGCATAGTGTCCTCTCAGGGATGGTGATGGGCACCTCTGCCGAAGCCAGCAGAGGATCCTGGAAGAAACAACAGGGTCCCTGGATTGGAGGCTGTGCCCAACTGTGTCTCAACTCCCTGTCCAGAAGGGACTTGGCCTCGGTCCCAGAGGAAGGAAGAGGAGCTCCCAGTGAGTCAGCAAGGCACGGCTTTCAGTCACTTCTTGCAGGGGCAGTTAAAGCAGCAACGGCAGCTTGCTTACGCCCCCAGCAGATCTGGCCCTCCGCATCCCTACCAGGGATGCCAGAGGCCCAAGCTTCGCTGCCTGTCCTGCCCTCTCTTCTCTCCCAGTTCCCAGCCACTATTCCTAAGTGTTTGTTAGTGTATGTCTCTGCACCTTCTCAGCTGCTGGTGGGAATGGTCTTCCCATGGGACAGGTTGTCCTCCTGCCATACGTGTCTGGCGCCATGAGTCCTCACGTCCACCAACAGCAGTGGCATGCCTAAAAAGTAATGGGCATTTAAGCAAGTGACTGGGTGTTCATCTTCTTGTGAGACGGACAAGCCCTTTTTCCCATGGAGGGTATTGTAATGTCTGCTCTGAAACATGGTCACACAGACTGCTCTTCTCTGGTTTGCAGGAAGCGTTATCAGTGGTGAGTGAAGACCAGTCCTTGTTCGAGTGTGCCTACGGATCACCCCACCTTGCAAAGACAGAGATGACGGCCTCCTCCTCCAGTGAATATGGGCAGACGTCAAAGATGAGTCCGCGTGTTCCCCAGCAAGACTGGTTATCACAACCCCCGGCCAGAGTCACCATCAAGATGGAGTGTAACCCAAACCAGGTTAATGGGTCAAGGTAATAAGGCCAGTGTTACTGTGGCTCAAGTACACTTTTCCTCATGATGGGTATAGCTCAGTTGTCTAAACCCATGAATCTAGCACCATTTTAGATGCCCCAAGTTATGCCATCTGGCCACCAGATGCTGTCGCAGAAAGTCTACAGGTCTCCCGTACATTGTGAGTCACTCCTGCCAGCCCCGTTCAGGTATTACAGTGGGTTTCAAATTGTGCTACAGGCACCATCTTCTCATAAGCTTGTGCAGTACCTTTGTGTGTTTCCCCTGACTGTAGATCATTTTGGATGTGAACTTGCATTGCATGCTAGGTGAAAGAGCGTATACTAAAGTTAGCAAAATGGGAGTTTGCTGTAGTCTGGGTCAGCGCCACTGATCCATCTAAGGGTGTGGCGCATGTGATCTAACACTCATATGTGATCTAACACTCAATGGAAGTTGTCAAAATACAGTAATTTTGGCAGTTGCATTTGCTCTAAACATAACCAAACAGAGAAGCATAGGAAATAAATTCTTGTAATGGTGGAGGGATTGATCTATTGATCTTTACTTTCATATTTACTGTAAATGTAGTGCCAAAAATCGTAACTGTGGCATTGGATTTAAAAAGAGCTCATGCTGAAGAAACAGCATATGTATGGAGGCAAGCAGGGGAGTAGAAAGGAACAGAAAAAGAAATTTCTCAGCTCAATGGGCAGTAGCCATAGCATGTCAGTGCATTAATTGTTGTCTCAGGACCTTTTTCATGAATGTCGTCATGAAGGAGAATTGTATCGATGTAATGCAGTGAATTTATCGATATTGACTGGTAGCTCTCCCAAGCACAGGAGCACTCTATGGGATTTCTCTCATCTGAAAAAGCACAATGACAATTATTTTTTTTTTAGGAAACTATCCAAACAAGTGCTTTCCTGTTTAAAATGCCTGACTGTCAAAACAGTTTTCCTTTGGTGTTGCTGACGGGCAGAGGTCCAGAAAGAGTCAGTTGCTCATAATTGTTGGTGGTGTACCAGTGAAGACTGTGCCTTCACATCTCTCTGCCATAAACACTTGCCTACTAATCTCACCTCCCAGCATCAGTTGTTTAGAAAAACCTCAGCCACAGGCACTGTGGTTACTGCTCACACTTGCTGTGCTAATGTGATGAGCACCACAAGCAGGGCAAAGTGGTTTGACAGCTTATCACACCTACACTTCTCACTGGTAAGCATGAAAATTGTGCTGAAGTCAAATCAGAATTTCCAGTGAATAGCCAAAAATTTGAGATCGTAGAAATAAATGGTGAACTGAAGTTACAAAGAATTAGAGGAAGTCTTCTTGTAAGCCTGCTTATTCAGAACTTACTCAGAACCAATTTAATGGAGGGTTTTTTTTTTCTTTTTTTGTGCTAAGCAAATACACAGGTATAATCACAAGTGGAGTATTGATTCAAAACCAGTTTCACCTGCTTCCTAAAATTACTTCTAAGTATTTGTTCTGGCATTTCTGTAAGAGAACTGATCAGAGTTTTTCTTAGTGTAAACTCCATAAAGTGCATTAGAGTAGATAATTAGTATTAATTGTTACTGAGATTAGTGGTAATAATTTGTAATGTTATACATAACTAAAGTTGGTCATACACAGACTCCTACTTTGACATACTCACAGATCTTAAGGGAGAGTCTAGATGATGCAGATCCATTTGAAATTGTTGGTCAATCACATTTTAAAAATAATCAAGCCAGAATTATGAATTTGCTGTCTTGGGTTCCTAAAATACATAACTAGCCTGAATATTAGAGCTCAGTTTGTGAATCACAGCTATTTGGCTTTGCTGTGATGGTTTAAGGAAAAAAACATAGGCAGTAATACTGTCTTTTATTAGTGGAGTCTAATCCTTGTTAGCAACCCTGGTAAGGATTATACTCTGATTTAGGAGGTCAGGACCCTTACCAAGTCCAAAATGTGTGCTCATAGTCAGATCAGTTAAATTGGGTCTCCAGGCAAACCCATATAGCTGGTGGGTGAGAGCACGGTGTAGAAAATGTGCTGTCACACACCAGCATGCCCCAAACCAGTAGAGACTGGTAAGAGCCCTGATTTGGGAACACAGACAGCTCCAGGCACTAAAGCACCTGGCTCCTGCAGGGGCTGCCTGGGTCCAGAGAGGGCCAAGGCACCCTGAGGCACCCCTGCCATTGCGGGGTGTCTGGGGGGCCAGCCAAGCCCTGCCTTGCTATCCGAAAGGCCTGAAAGTGTTGTTGTGGATGGATGTGTGTCTGGGCACACAGCTGGGAGAGACCCGGTGCTCAATGCCTTTGCTTCTCTCCCGGGGCCTGTGCTGTTGTTGGATAAAAAGAGAAGTGACCCAGGGAGCGGGGAACCGCAGCGCAGCCACCAGAGCAGAGCGTCCCAGCTGCAGGGCTGGAGTTAGGCTCCCCGTCTCTCGCCCGAGCCTGCAGTTCACGTGCCGCTGCCTGCCTGGCAGCCCGCTCAGCAGGCCGGACAGGGCAGGCCTGAGTTCAGTATGTTTTACAGCCTGGTGGCTGGGGACATGCGCTCAGGTTGGCAGGGCTCGCTGTCTCTATCTCCCAAATCTAAGGTATGTTCATCTTGTATATGTGAACTCAAAATACGTTCCAGGGAGGGGTAAGTATTCAAAAGCCCTGAATTAAGCAGGCTATTTAGACATATCTTCATAAAGCCTATCATTTCTCCTTCCTTCATGCTATTTTCTGTCAGTGTGTGCATGCATCGAATCATTTTTAGGGTGATAACTTTGGCCACCTGCCCAGCCAATAGACAGAAATTGGCAGCTGGTTTAGGCTGCCTGAGTTGCCCCTCGCGAAGAGGAGTATCTGCCTTTCCTTCAGAGGTATCCTGGTCTCCGCACTAGCTGCATAAAACATTTGTGAATATGGTCTGCACTGCTAGTAGCAGAACAGGCATCTACTTTTGCAAGGATGTATAATCTGAGAATTGGGGAATTGTCTTTAAATTGATCTTTTTTGATTAGTCATGAGGCATAATTTTGATTCATACTTTTCTAGCAGAAGTGTTAATTGTTATGAAGAGGTGGCACCCAGGAGTTGCCAAGGCATGTGGAACCCCAGTGACACACTTTTGCACCATCTTGACCACCTTTGCCACTACTACAGAAGTAATGAGATGAAAAGAAGCAATTTTGTGTACCTTCTCTTAAAAAAAAAAATAGCATTAGGTCTACCTACTTCATTGTTAGGACTTGGAGTTTAATGCAAATCAGCTGAGTAGCACATGAAGACTATGGTCTTAATTTTTCTCTGGACAGCATCACTCAGAGGTGCTTAATGTGGCCATCTTTAGAAAATGAGCTGCTCGGGGGTGGCCATTGTTTCCCAATAGGAACAAGCATGTGAGCTGGCACATGGGCTACGCTGCCAGAAGAGGCTGTATGAGTTACTGCTCTGAACTGTAAAATGTTTTTGATCAGAACACTGGTTTTCTAAAGGGCACATTCTGGCTGAAAATATAATGGGAAAAAATATAATTCTTTCTCTATTGAATTAAAAAATAGCCTACAAATCAGTGCAATATATACATCTCTTACAAATCTGAAAAGCGTTTGTTCCTTACTGAAGTCCCGCTAGGCCTTTACCTGTGTTGGCGTTTCACTGGTTTTCTGACAGGTTATCTGCTGTTTGTCATATACATTATATCAGCCACACTTTATATGTGCAGGTTAGTGGTACCCTGTCATTCTGTAGGCTACTTTGCATTTTCTTTTCTGCAGAAGCCTTCCCCACCCTGCTCATTTGCAGTCCATAAATTTATTTCCTTAAATGAAATGCTCAGTTCTTAAAAATGCTTCATATGTTAAAAATTAACACATGCAGTAGCTAGAGAGCTTGGAGCTGCTTTTCATTTTTAGTAAAACTGCACCTGCTCTATTTACACCGATTTTAAAATCTGGGTTGTCCCAAAGGAGTCAAAAAAACCACAGGCACATTGCAGAGCCACAGAAGTGCTACCTCTAGGATCTCCAGATCATCCTCTGTAATCGTCTTCCTATGTGGGAGCCTGGATCTAAATAATACGGTATAAAGAAGATGCAAAACAGGGTACCAGACCCCACAAAGTGGTAACCAGAGAATAATTAGCTTTATGATTTTTGCTGTGCAGCTCTCGCTTCTCACTGTGTTAGGCTGCTTCCTGGTCATATTTTCTGTCATCTGGAAAGGAGTATAAAATTTTAGCAGTGTACTGAACCTCTTACATGTCAAAAATTAAGTACCCACTCAAAGCAGAAAAGTATTCATTCTGCTAAGACTCTCCCCAGATTTTGGCTGTAATTGCCCTACATTTAATCTAAAACATAACAGTCTCAAAACTGTCATTCCTGTGAATACCGAAGAAATAACATTAGAAGGAAATTAAAGGGTTATTTTCAGTGTGCTGCAGAGGGATTAGCTACACAGTTTTCTTTAACAATAACTGTTTTTAAAGCTAAACCCTGCTGCACAGCACCAAAAAATATAGCCTAAGGGCCTACCTTAAATTAAATAAAGCAAGAAAAGTTTAACTTAAAGCTGTCATTTGCCTTGCTGTTGTTGCATATTCGAATTCATTATGTTGGTACAGACATCATATTTCTTCCAGGTACATAAATCTAATGAGACCTTTTGTGCCACCATATAGTCAATCTTTCACCTGAATGTAATAATATTGTTTCCTGCTATTTACTGCTCTTGAGTCAGACCAGAAGATTCACCCTGTTATAGTAAAACACCATAATATAAATCCGGAGATTGCATATGTCGTACTGTTACTTACTTTTCTGTTTATTGTTCTTTACGTGTTTTATCAAATTAAGTATGAGCAATTCTGTTACAATGAATGAATGCAACTCATGTTATGCATTTAGGGTAAAATGCACTCCTGTGGAAATGCTCTCAATGAGGCCCTGGGTACTGCTTAACATTTAAATCCATGGATTGCTCAGTGGTCTTTGGATACACTCAAGCATGGAAGTCCACCATGCCCATGGATTGAGCTGTACAAAGGTAGCTTGGAAGAACTACGTTTACTGGAAGGTGATCAATCAATCTTTTTAAGGGAGGCTGAAGTGGAACATAGAGTCTTATTCAGGCCACAGATAGATAAATTTCACTTGCCGTGAGAAGTGTGATGATTTCATTGAAACAGCGTTTTGAAAGTTAACTGCATTGAAAGCACAGCAGTTTACCAACATCAGCTTGGCTGATACAGAAGTTTTAAAGAAATGCCAGAAATAATTAGTTGTCATTAAGATTTAATCATGTGCAAAATGTTGGTTTTGTGCTACCAATTTTTGCTCGAAAACCATTTGAGAATGAAATTTTCATTTAATATATCTTTTGTGCTCGGTCTTTTGGGAAATACCATTTTTCTTTGCATGTTAGTGTTCTAAATTTTCATCAAAGAGCCTCTGTACTAGCTGGGTTGAGTGCATCTGACACACAGGAGGACTTTTCAAAAAGAGTCAAGAGTGACCTCAAGTTTTGGTTGTGCTTTTTTTTTTTTTCTTTTCCCCTTCATGTAAAGTTTCCTACTTTGTGCTATACAAACCAGAAAATCTGAATGGGTAGCACTTGAGAGACATCAGGCAGCCTAGCCATGTGCCCAGCCACTAAGGAAGGTATGGATATCCATATCCTTATGGAGCTCTGTATTGCCAACATGACAGGACCATCATGCTCCTAGGATCCAGGCTGACATGCTTTAAGTTAGATGAGGCACCTCTGCATTATGCTTCAGTCTGTGGTAAGATACTGGTGGATCTAGTTAGAGCATTTGCCCACCTTCCTTGCGTCCAACATGTGGAGAAACAGAGCTGTCTGCAGTAATCACCCTGACATCACTTGTTTTTCAAGGGCGTGGCTTTTTCCATCGCTGGCGCACAGCCCTGCAGCTGAGGCTCACTGCCATCCCTTCCCCATCTGGTGGTGCACCACCGGCATGCAGCCCTGGTGTTGTTGGTAAACCTCAGCTCAGACTAAACAACAAGCATGGTCCAAAACCCATGGCCGTCAATGGGGCTCTCTCTTCTGTCTCCAACAGGGCTTCAGTCAGCCCCTACGTCAGTCCACAGCAAAGTTGGGAGATTTTTCTCTAAGAGGATGATGACTTTCCTAATGCACTTACTGGAGTTGCCTATATAAAGTAACATTAATCTTGGGTAAAAAGACGTATTGTTAGTTATGTCAGACTGATAATCTTTTTTTCCCACTGACTGGGTGGTTGGTGGAGTGGCTGCCTACCAAAGTGGAAAAAAAGCAAATTCAGGATCTTCTCCATGTAGGGCTTTATGTGTGACTACTTCAAGAAGTTCCTCTTCGCTCTGAAAATCCACCAGCTTAACATTAGCGTGTGTGTGTGTGTGTGTGTGTGTGTGCATGGCTTGGCTTTGTTCTTGAGGCAAACGTGTTGCCAAGGAGGAAAACAAAGCCAGCTCACCACTACTATAGCTACTTTTTTGCAGCGTTTTGGGGGGTGCTGGGCTGGCAGGTGCTAGCTAAGAAGCTTTCCACTGTGGGATAATGTGTTCTTTCGTAATTGGCATGGTTACATTTTGGATTGACCACTGATGCTTAAATTGTGTGCTTAGCTGCAGGAGTTTAGAGGGAGATGAGGATAGCCAGAATTTCAGAAGTGCTAAGCAACCAAAAGCTCTCATATGGGTAGTGAAATATAAAATTAGTCTTCAAATATTGACATAGGACCCCACAAGAATTATGATTACTGTCATTATTTATGACTATTGCTATCATTACTGCTTTATTTCCAGTACAGTGTTTACTATGTTTAGAGCATTTAGAGCTGGTGGTTGTGGTGTTCCCCTGGGCTAGCAAGGCACAGGCACTGCCGGTAGATAGGTTGTCTCTGACCTCATTTCAATTTGAGATGACACTTCTCCTCTCCTCCTTCACTAGTAGGTGTTTTATTTTAATCAGGGTTATATCAGTGGCAGTGTTCGGTATTTAAAGCTTGGGAATGGCATTCTAAGACAAAGCAGAATGTTACTGAGAAAAAGAAAAGTGGCTAATCATTGACTTTACCATTTCGCACCCTTTGGCCTCACAGCCCAATAATACTAATCATGAAAATCAGCAGACATTCCACAGACACGGGGGATTATGGTTTCCATACAAGATGTCACTTCTGTTTATGCCTGGCAAGCTCTACTTTGCTAACTTTCTATACAATCCCTGCCCACAAAAGACGGCATATGTGGTTTGGGAAGGGCGCTGTCTCCTGCTATTTCGTATTTTATGAAACCACAAATACAACAGTCTTACAAGCTCTTGAAATGAAATACAATTTGAGAAATGTAATCCATTACTATTATAATAGAATTTCTATAAAAATAATAAAAGAAAAACAAGAGAAAATAGGTCCTGAAAGTTATAGGCCAACTGGGAAGTCATTGTGGCTTTGGCCTAGCTATCACCATGTCAGACTTCAGCCTTCTCCCAGGCAGCAATCTAATTGTAAATTATGTATATACAGAACATCATTTCTTAGCTTTGGCTTTTAGTGACCCCCTTCCCTTCTTTCCCTTTCTTCACTCCAACCTCACACATAAGAAATATTGAAGTGTTTGCACTAATGGAGAAATGACAACGTGCAGTCAAACTTAAACCAGCTGTTTCCCCACATTGTGAACACAAAGAGCCAGGCCGGTAATATTTATAGCTTGACTGGCCTCTAGTGAGCCAGACGCTGACTGCCTTAATTTGCCATGATGGCCTTAAGGCTCGAAGCAGCTGTGGACCACAAGATAGCCCCAGAAAGTTAAGCAAAAAAAAAAAAAGAAAAAAAAAGAAAAAGAAAAAAAAGATTGTTTCAATTAGCAAAAGTTGTTGTTTGATTGAAAATGAATGGCTGCTGTGTATACAACTCAATAAACAAGCATCTTTTGTTTTGCTTACAGAAAGCCAACAACATTGCATGTGTTGTCATGTGGTGTTTGCTTTCTCCTTTTGCTGGAGGAAGGAACTGAAGGCACCTCTACGTGTCTCCCTGTGACATCTCTGAGTGACCCCTGGGCTGGCCCCATGTAACCCTCAGCACTTACCGAGCCCAGGGCAACCCACACAGCGGTATCTGCCCCTGTCGTGGATGCTGCAGGGATGTGTTAGAGTGGGGCTGCCCCAATCCCAGCCTCTCCCCAGCCCAGGTCTGTTCAGACTGTTTTGGTTGCCCCTGCATAGCCCCGCACAGAGCAGTGCACTTCCATGACTGCGTGGCCCAGTGAGGACTTCAGTTTTCCTTTTTTGTTTTTCTTTTGTCTTCTTAAGATTGCTTTTGTCACTCACCTTATAGCAAAGATAAACAGGCTGTCACCATGGCTTCAGCATCAGCTTAAACCAGCTTTAGCCAGCAGCGCGGTTCCCAAGGGGCTTCCCTCATTTCCACAGACCTCGGCAGCTTGCTCCCATCCCAGCCGTCCCCGTTCCCGTGGGCGAGCATCGCTTTCACACAGCTGCCCCACGTGGGTTGGGGAGTGACTCAGGTTATAGCTAAGCACTGAGTTACTTACCCACCCACCCATTTATTTACTTATTGGCGTACCTGCTGGGGAAGCAGCTCCCCAGCCCAGGTCACTAAGCAGTTGTGCGAGAGCCTGTCTGAGCACCTATGGGGTATTTTGACCTACGTACATTTTCTGGTGCTTTAATGCCTCGGTTATGCTGGAGTCCTCTGCAGGGAATTTTGTGCTGCTTTCACAAGCAGCTGTGGAAGGGAAAATAAAACTATTATTTTCCTTTCAGCAGGTTAAGCATGGTGTTGCTCATGCAGTAGATTTAAGGGCAGGTGCCTGCACAGGAGTAGAGGGCTTGCTGCACTTGCAGGGCTTGGCCTGGTGTACGCACAGAAGAAGCTGGGCATCCACATCCAGCTGTGGTTCTGGGTGATGAGTGTGATGGTGGAAACTGAGCTCTGTCAAAACAAGTGTTGGGGCCTCTAGTATCAGCACTGAAAGCGCTTTTCAAAGTCTCCCTTTGCGACCATGGGGATCACCTTTGGTGCCAGGGAAGCAGCCCCTGAGGCTCTGCAAAGCCGCTGGTGCAGCCATACTCCTGCTCCGGCAGCTGAGGAGCACAGGCTCCTTCTCACCGGGAGGGTCAGGCTGTCCCCAGTGATTGCTGCCAAAGGGGACCCCAAAGGGAGATCCGCAGGGCCCCTCTTTGCACCTCACTGCTGTGACAGGTCTCAGAGATGTGAATCACACTGATTCATGAAGAGGAAGAGGATACAGAGAGGAGCAGGGAAGAGAGTTTAGGGCTGCAGCTGTGTGACCCTTCGAATTGATACTGTGGACTAAAGTATGTCAGGCGTGATTTAAGAAACATCAATGTACCTCAAAGTAAGAAATCTCAGGGAAGTTTTGGTTTTTTCTTCATGGGCCACTTTTTCAGTGACAAACCATTTTGGGATGAAGCGCTGACCAAATTCACTACAACTTGAGAGGTTGCAGTGAATGGAGACAAGCCTGAGCACGCTTTGCAATACACTATGAGCTGACCTTTACACGATGCCATTTTGGCTGAATACGAATTTACATATGTTGGCCCAAATTATCTGAGGGAGCTAGCTTTGCACAGCTGTCCCTCTTGTACATAAGGACGTTGCAGCCCTGCTGGGGCCCTTCCCTTCTCTCTCAGATTGCTGGCATTAGGAGATGGGAGAGGAAAGGTGAAGAGGGGGATCTGTATCCTGTAGTACAGTGTCATGGTCTGTTCGCCAGAGCCTTACAGAAGAAAAGTTCCTGGTAGCCCAGCATGTCCTCTGACCTGACCAGCCACAGGCTGGATGGGGACCATGCATGGAAAACTCTTCAGAGATATCCTTACATCACGCTACTCTCCTGAGACCCCTTTTCTTTAGGTAGCCTCTGTAAGGAAGTTATCCAAGCTGTGGTTATTAAATAAACTTACAAAGATATGTAGATATTTGGAGAATACAATTTTTTCTCATTTATTTCCCTCTGAAATTCAGAAATGTTAAATAGAGGGGCTTATATTATGGGAATGTCACAGAGATCACGTAAAATTTTGCTGATTTCTAATCTATGTTTCTCTGACACCTTGCATTTTAACACAACACAGGTGTTTTATGTCACATGGGGAAAATAGTAGCATAGTGAAGAGGAAAAAATGTGTTTCATACACTTATTTATGAACTTACATCTGCTTTCATCAGAGTCAATGGTTGGCAAGCCTCCAATCGGCTTCAGTAGGAGTGGGCGCTAAATTTAACCATCAAATCAGCTTCATTCTAAGTAACCCCGAATAAAGGCGAGGCTTCCAGGTCCAAGGACCCATGGAGAAATACTTTCTTCAGTAGACATTTATCAGTAATCAGAGCTGAATCAGCTCAGGACTGGACAAAGTGCTCTTGGGTAGCATGATTGTAGTCCTTCCATGTTTGTTGGCTGTTTTTTTTTTTTTTTTTAAATTCCAGGTGTAACTCAGTACATTTACAAAGGGTAAAAATAACATGCAGCTGTGAAGAAAAACATCTTGGGTTTCATTTCAGACCTGGAGCTGAGGGTGAATCACTGCAAAGCTGCACCCTTTACACTGGGCACACTTTCTCGAAGTTGCTTTTCCACTGCCCCTGCTCCCTCGGTGGTTCAGAAATAAAGCAGACTCAGAAAGTGCTAAAAAAAGCCATTGAAAACAATCACTTTCTTGTTGTTCTAGGCACTAAAAATATAATTTTGTAGTGTCTGCTTGCATTTTCAGTTTTGCTTTCTATACCATAGAAGTCCGTTCCAGCCATTTGAATTAAGCCTTGGTTCAGTGGTGTGCACAAGCACACGCTCAATTTGAAGTACCTGAGTAGTCCTGTTAGCTCCATGGGAGCTGCTTACATGCTTGAAGTTAAGAATCATCTTAGAAGTTTTGCTGAACTGGGGATTTGCTTGTCCACCCAAGCCAAAACCCTTGACCGTCTGCTTCTGGATTTTAATGAAAAGTTATGACTTATTTATGATCTTCTTCCCCACCCTTGTCTGTTTATATTCAGATCAGAAAACCAGCTCAGAAGCCCTGTCAGATTGCCAAAAGCTGTGTGCTACTACTGGACCTTTCACATAATTTACTGTTCAGTGTTTACAAGACTGTTTTTAATGCACAGTTGCCCATAGAAGTGGTGTAGGCTAATACTGATGTGATATTTCACATCAGCAGCAAGACTTTGATGTCCCTATATCCCAAGTTCCTTTTCAAAGAAAAACAAAATAAAGTAACTGTGTCAGTTAGGCCAAAGGATGCTGCTAGCTCTCTGGTTCCTCAGAACAACCCAAAAAAGTCACTGAATGGGCCAAATGGTCCTTTCTTTTGTCTTTGTAACATAAGTGACCTTGGGAGTCAAGGTGGGCTTCTGCACAGGTATAAGGGCAGGAGTTGGATGATGTTTCCAAAAATACATGTTATAGTATGCAAACTCACTTATGCATATATGCCATTTGTAGTTGTTAAACAGAAAAGGTCAACATTTTAGTCACAAGCAATCATTACAAAAGCTCTTTTTCAACATGTTTACATCTGAAAGGAAAAGATACTTTGTTTAGCTTAGCTCTGTTTAGACAGAAATGAGCTGCATTGCAGAATTATGTTCAGAGGTATGTAGTGGGATAGAAAAGTTAAACCTGAAAGAATAACACATAAGTAGTCTGGTTCTGAGGGGAAAGGCTAAATTGACCACCACTCAATGATAGGCAAGACCATGTGCTGACTATATCTTCCCTTGTGGTTATTTTTCAGTCTTGTGGCTGACAAAGCAGTTATAGGACCTTTACACAAGGCAGATTTCGTATTTAATATGTTACGTGGCACCCAAGATATTTTATACCTGAAAAAGGCACGTGAAGCCAACATTTCCTAGGCAACATTCAGTGCCCTGTTCCTTCTCCTAGAGAAGATGACAGTACCCATTGAATGGTTTCTGTGATACATTTTATTTTTAAACTGAAAGCCATCAGCAGTTTGTTTTTTTTTAATATATACATTGCTACAACATGGTACAATTAGTAGCAACATTGCATAGAAAAAAAATGATATACTTTCAGTATTTAAGATATATACTAAATCTTTTCAGCTTTCCAAGTGCTAGTTATTTTTTAATACACACATGTAAGAATTATAACTGCATTAGTTCCTGACCCATGGTAGCTCTGAGCAGTCAAGACAACCAAGTCCCTTGGGCATTGAATAAAATGTCTGCCACATCCTTTTGGCATATGTTGAGCAGGCAGTGGTCCAAAATATATTATTTTTCCTCTTTTGTCCTCATACAAAAACAAAACTCTTCGGGGAAAGCATCTGTATACTGACCATTGGTGGGCTTACAGTGGCATTGCTGCCCAACACTTGCAGCAAGAGCTGGAACTTCTGAGCTGGGGAGAGCAAGAGGCTCTGGGTGAAACACATTTGGGGGGCAGGGGGCAGATCCTGAAACATGCTTTGAGGACTCTGGGTCCTTGGAGGCTCTCTTGTTCTCTGGACTGCAAATTAGTTCGTTTGCAAGGAACTGAAATGAAGCATCACAACCTGACTTGCTGCTTGTTTAATAAGACCATAATACAGTTTCAGGAGTTAAATGGTAGGACTAAAAGAAAGCTTGTTAGTAATGTATCACTAAAGAAACCAAAACCCAACTAACACCCTCCTTCCCTTGCCAAACAGCGTCTTTACATTTAAAGGTATTCCCTGTGGCTCTATTCTTTATTTTGATTTTTGTAATAATTTTTCTCTCACTGATGAAACACGTTGTAGACATTAAATTAAGGGACAAATATGTCTGTGGCTGCCAGAGAGAAAACTGTGATGCAATTAAAATGCCATTAGGGAACCCCCTGTGGGATGTTAAACCTAAAGACTCTATTCAGAAAGCAAAGCCAAAATTAAAGAGGTGTCTTGTTGCAGATCCTCTGCAGATTTCCATTTTTTGACTACAGTACCATGGAGACTGTGCTAGTCAGGAGCTGAAAGGTTTTTCCAGTCATGCGTGTGGTATTTTGAATCATGGCTTTGGCAAATGTGCCTTTTCTGTAGGCCATACGTGTCCCACATGAAACAATGACAGCAGTGGAGACGGGAAGCTGTCCAAGCCTTGGACAAGCCTTGTTGAAGGCTTGGACAATGACAACTAAGAATAATTTTCCCTCAGAAAATTTGCATTATGTGCATCTCTATGGTTGCCGAGTTGTCTGTGAGATGTTTGGAGAGAAAAGTGCAGCTACTTGCAGCTATCAGGCTCAGCAAGTTCATGAACAAGCCTGCATTCTAGCCTGGTCTCTGGACATAAATCATTAGTGTTTATGTGTTTGGAGACATATAAGAGCCTGATCCTTTGAAAATAAAAATAAATATATGGTTCATTGGGGCTGGTCATTTTTTCTGAGGCAACTGAAGGAATCAGCAGAGTCATTGGGTGGTAGGTACTGAGTTTTCCAGTGCCAGCCCAGCCCTGGTGGTTGAGTCTCATTTTTTCCATTTTATTCAGCGTGATTCTTTGCTGGAGATATTAGTAGCAACTGGAATAATAATAGAAGCACACCTCTCTTCTCTGTCTAGGAACTCTCCTGATGACTGCAGTGTGGCAAAAGGAGGGAAAATGGTTAGTGGCTCAGACAACGTTGGGATGAACTATGGAAACTACATGGAAGAGAAGCACGTTCCACCCCCAAATATGACTACCAATGAACGAAGAGTCATTGTGCCAGCAGGTTAGACCTTCTACACAAAAATTTCAAGAAAAAAAATACATTTCCCCTAAGTCTACTAGCATTATTTAAGAAGATTTGGGGAGAAGTGGCAATATGATACCGGTGATCAGGAAGAAAAGAGGAGTAATTTCCCAGGTTTATTAAGAGAACAAGCTGAGAAATATCATAGGGAAGCCACCTTGTCAACCTGTTCTTCTCATTTCAGCAGCAGAACTGGCTGATTACAGGCACTCAGATCTTATCTGACTTCTCTAGCTCCTTTTAGAGTATTTCACCCTAAAGTGAGCAAAATGAAGGGCCGCTTCCATTTCCTAACACCATGGACTAGCTGGATGCAGACTGTGTGGGAGAGAGAAAGGATTGCTGTATCACATGATATCCGTGCAAATACCAAATGCAGTCCAGCCCTCAGTGAACTAAAAACATAATAGCTTCTGCGAAATCAAACGGTGCATCAAAAGCATTTATCTAGGTTATCCCCCAAGTCTGGGTGGTGTAAAACATTTTAATAAGCAAACTGACAACTCCACTGCAATATAAGAGCAAAATTGAGAAATTCTTGGTTAGTCTTGGCAAGTTTGGTTGTGGGATTCAGCAGTTAATTGAACAAGAAGGCATTCACTCCTGTGTGCCTTGTCCTCCAAACAAACCTCTGCTGTAAGGTAGTTGGCTCAGTTTGCAAAATAATTAGCATGCCTATTTCCAAAGTCAAAGCATTAGACCATCATGACATATATGGGTGTTCATAAACCACTGGATATACACAGCATAGACACAATACCTGAAACCTGCAGACAGAAGGGAATATTTTGCTGCTAGTTCCTCTCCAGCAGAGATGTGCCTATCTGAAACATTTCTGTGACTGCTATGTTGCTTAATATTCTTACAGTTTTTCAGTTGCTAAGATATGCAAGAGTACGAACTGTGGCCAATTTTGCAAGCTGTGATTATTTCAGTTATTTGTCAAGATACTTGTGGACAAATATGTTGCAGTATCCTCTGCAATGGTATTGACAGTTCTATTCTGAAGCACAGAAAAGTGGTGCACTGAATAATGAAGTGTCCTGCCAACTGGAAGCAGACTACACTGAAATACACGACATTTGAATGTTCTTCTTAAATATTTGTCTTGGTGGTTGGCACTTTTTTCAGTCTTTTAGTAACCCTCAGCTCAGCAAGATCTTTTTATCTCAGTGTATTCCTAGAGGTGTGTTTTGAGGTAGATTTGAGTGACATTCAAGGAACAAGATGGTCACAGACACAGTTTTACTGGTTTGAGGTCCCTAGAAGAAATGTATGGGTAAAAATTAGTTGGTTTTGTTTGACTACCACATAGGCAGTGTGCAGCTCCTGTGGCAAAGCTTAGGAATAAAAAAAGCAAAATTCACATTTCCATCTGTGGTAACTTTCTAGTTATCATAAACAAGAAGGCATAATCTAAATGTTTTGGTAAACTTCCTGGTGTTTAGTTGTTTAATTTAAACCAAACTGAAGGTAGTTGTTGGAGTTCTCTGCTGTAGGTGTGGGCAATCTCATCCAGACCCTAGGTTTACCCACCAGACTTGCATCTCTCTAGTTTGCTATGTATTTCATACCAAATGGAGTGGTTCTTTGAAGTGTTTTTTGGTGCTCTTCAGAGAACAGAGGAACCCTATGAAGCTCCAGAAGATTAAATATTCTGACTTGCAAGGGCTTAAAATGCCAAGAGAAGCATCAGAAAGGGGGAAGCACTAACAGGTGAAAGATTGGGAGTGAGCAACAGCATGACAGACTCTGAATAGTTCCTAGCCTATGGAAAGAGGTCCCCACCTCTTTCAGACGAGTTTGAACAATAGTCAAAAGAGAGGGAATGGCACTAAAGTTAAGCCACAGAAAAGCTATTTAGGCTGTCATTCAAGTCCCAGCCCTTCTATAGACTTTCATGTGATGGACTACAGCCATTTGACCTCTGTGTGCTCCTTTCTCAGAGCACAGATATCACAGAATCACGGAGTCATTTAGGTTGGAAGGCACAAACTCTCAAGGAGTTTGTTTCCCCTAGGCTTTAATCTTTTCTCTGCAAAAAGTATAAATTCTTCACGGTAGGACCTGTCTTCTATTATGGAGATGTGCGGTGCAGGTCCTTAGGGACCTTCATGTTGATGGGTGCTTACTGTAACTCAAGAAAAGGGAAAAAGTAGAATGGAAGAGAAATAGAGAAGGAGGAGTTTAGAAGCAAAAAAGAAGCTTAAGTTAAAATCAAGGATTCATTCAAAAACACAAGGTATTTGGCCTTATGTTTTGCTAAAAATCTGGAGTAGTTCTTGCTTTTTTCCCAGATGGTTTTGCCAATACTTCGGGTAGTAAGTAAAAACCCATGCAGGTATAGCATAGTGTACACCAGTACAACACAGCAGTCTAGGAAAGGAAATGCAGAGGATTTTAATATGACCCACTCTATGAAATAACTAACCAAATCTGTGAGTGCTTACTTAGCCCACGCCCAAGAAACAGTACTTCTGACTTGAGTGGAAATTTCACTTGAATAAAGATACAGATTCAACAGAGGGCTTTAAAAATTATTCATATACAAGTCGCAGTGCTGGTAGCGAGCTCTCTTAAATACTTTTCCAAAAAGTATTGCCTGCATGAGGACGGGAGCCTATGTTAACTTGTGGGTGATAATGCATAAAAATAACAAGACAAAAGAACTAAATGGGAGAAGGAGCTCAACAGCAGCAGGTTTGTTGTTAGTAATCAGAGCTCACAGCTCTTCCCTAATAGTTTTTCATAGATAGTTATTCTCCTTTGTGCTCAAGAGGCCAAGGTAATTCCTCGTTTATCTCCAGCAGTCAGTAAAGAGAGGATTAAGGTCTCTCCAGTCTAACTGTAGTCTACATTTATTTTGTATTGGTCAGCACTATCCCCTCTCTGCCTAATTTTATGCTTTGTGATACCACCAGATCCTACGTTATGGAGCACAGACCATGTACGCCAGTGGCTGGAATGGGCGGTGAAAGAGTATGGTCTCCCGGATGTGGACATCTTGTTGTTCCAGAACATTGATGGGAAAGAGCTGTGTAAAATGACCAAAGACGACTTCCAGAGACTCACCCCAAGCTATAATGCAGATATCCTCCTGTCACATCTACACTACCTCAGAGAGAGTAAGCTAGTTTTCTGTCATTATGGTAGTGGCTACAGTCAATCTGTGGTTGATATCAGTTTTAGATTTAATGGTGTGGATACACTTAGCTGGGTTTTCAAATGTCTGTTGCAAATGTTGCTGTTCCTAAGAACATAGTAGGGAGCCTGATCCAAAGCCTCTTGAGTTTGATGGAAAGATTCCCATTAATTTCTGTTGGCTTTTATGCATGTTCATTGAAGAAAAGAGTTAGGCACTATTTCTACGTGTCCATCTCAGAGAAAAATAAAATTGAAACTCAGCATATTCATCAGCATACTGTAGGAAGAAAATCATATGGGATTCAGTGCTAATGTTTTTTCTGGTCACATACTCATTTCTTTCCATTTTAATGATGAGAATGCTAAACAAGAGTGCAAACATTGATTCATAAAGTGAATTCCAGGCATGATTCTAAGGACTGACAGCAGTTTGCTCTACTCTGAATAGGATCAGGAAGATTTCACTAAATTGAATAAAAGTTCTGTAAATCATGGGAAAAAGGAACAGCCCCTGAAGTTCAAATGCAAATTACTTGTAGTGCATGGCTAGCAATTCAAAGGGAAAGAAGGGACTAGTGAATTCCTGGCTTGAAGGCTTTCATCTAAGCTTGAGGAAATTTTGCAGGTTTGCCTCAGTTTGAAGAAGTTAAAGTGAACATGGTTTTTAAAGAATAAAACAACAAGCATTGCAACACCAGTGCGGTGCAGTCTTCTCCACACGCACACTGTCAATAATCACTCAGAAATATTATGCATTCATAATGTTGAATAAATGAATGCCCTAGTTTAAGCTGTAGCACACATGCCTCCCTCCAAACTACAGACTGAAACTGACTGTCAGTAGACTCTCAAACAATCCAGGGGAAAATATGGTTTAAAAAGATAATTCACAATTTTTTTTCATTTTGGTGTTGCTTTTTGTTTTGTTTTGTAGCTCCTCTTCCACATTTGACTTCAGATGATGTTGATAAGGCCTTACAAAACTCTCCACGGTTAATGCATGCTAGAAACACAGGTAATGCTGGCACTGCTCCCATTGCTATAGGTCATCTTCTAAAAAGCACAGGATTCCTTTTTATGGGTTGCTTGATAAAAACGGAAATGGTAAATCAGGAGGGAGTCAAGCGTATCCTCTGCTTGCTGTGTGTGTGAGTTTCATGCACAGACACAGAGAAAAAAGTGGAGATCATGTAGGGCAGATGATGAAAAAATGGTCTCCTTACTGGTAAATTCTTGTGTCCTACAAGAGAATGGGGTCCCTGACACATGATAAACTGCAGGCTCAGGGCCTTCATCTTTGAGGACTTCTTTTCTCATTCTGTCTCATTGTACTGTCAGATCCAGTCCATGGATCCCTAGAAGGCTGGTGGAGCTCAAAAGTGCTTCAGTGCATGCCTAAGTGCTGTGGGCTCTGGTGAATGGGGACTGTCTCCCCTCCCATGCATATGTATCATATAATTCAATAAAATTGCTATTTAGGCAGTTAGATCATCTCTTTTGTTACCTATATGGGACTTGAGCTGGAAACTCCATGGAGTTTGATGTTGGACTCTCCACTAAGTCTGATCTGAATGTAAAATTATTTTTGTTAATATTCACCCTTCCGTTAATTTGGCCCAGAAAAGTATTGAGTGTAGGTAGGAGAACAATACATGCCTCAAAAGCATCTGTCTTTCAGGATGTGACTGAAAATATTTATGAAAATAATTCAGAATAAATTTTATCTTACTCTAGCAGTTGTACAACAGAGGGTGGCATGGAATTGTACATATAGTATGGTATACCTTACTGATTAAAGATGTTTGGAATATTGCATGATCATGCCTGAGGGTATTAGTTACCTAAAGTGACCAGAAATAACAAATCTTCATGAGAAATGAAAAAGATAATACAAAGGATAATGCAAAAGAAAAAAACCCCCACCAACTTGAATTGCGATGCATCTTTCATATTTCATTTATTTTTTCACTGTGGTAAATAGCAGTGAGTTTCCTAGTAAAATTAACTAGATTAGAAGATTTCTCACTGAGATTAGATTTTTGCCACTTGACATAAAGTCCTACTGTGGGCTGTAGGTGTGCTGCAAACCCCACCAAAACCAACAAAAATTTTTTCGTTGACTTTGATGGAGTTTTGAATAAGCCTTAAGCCCTTTTTAAAAATAGATGGACTTGGTCTTTTCCATCTCTGGCTTTCCAGATTCTAATTTGCCAAGCAGTTTCCTCATACAGTTATCCAAGTTTTGTTCAGCAGTTCTATGTGTTATCTTTTTCTATATGTGTGCACTGACAATGATATTTTGAAATTCATTTCGCCAAAATGAGGTTGTCTGCATTTCTGTCATTGGGAGTGTGAATAATATCATGCTGATCATTATCATAGGGAAAATTGGTTGTTCTGTTGGCATAAGAACTTTGGAGTGGGATTTTCAAAGGATGCCCAAAGAGTTAGAAAGAAGTTCTTCTTGAAGACAGCAGTAATTGCACAAATTCTTATGACCCTTTTCATATTCCTAGAGATGGTCATTAGAAGTCTCTTGATGTAGTTAGAGCAATTTCAATGCCTGGGATAAGTTAGATACCATTTTCTGTATCAAGCACAATACTTCTCATTTTTTCACTCTGTGAAGAGAATGAGATTTCTGAGGGTCTGACCCAAAGCAGACCAAAGTCTGTGAGAAGATTCCCACAGACACTGATAGGATTTGGCCCAGGCCTACAGTCTCCGTTGAAAATATGAAAAACTCCCACTTTTTGGGAAGTGTATGCACTAACGAAGAGAAGACAAAGAAGTTTTATTTCAGAAGATATGAAACCACCTGTCCAGGTGGAGGTGATTGTGTTGAAGGTAGAAGGGATTTCCTGAACTTGACTTTCTTCTCCCTTACTATGGATTTTACACAGGCTTTTATCCAGTAATTTGAAAGGATTTATACAGGTGCAAAGGATATCAGAATTAACATTTATATATAACGGTCCTAAGACAGAAATTAGGCATTCATAGTCTTCATGCAGACACTACAAGAGGGAAATATCAGTGGATTTAGGGGCTGTGAAAATGAATCTTTAGGTGTTATGTCTTCTTTCTCTTTAGGAGGTGCCACTTTTATTTTTCCAAATACATCAGTTTATCCAGAAGCAACACAAAGAATTACAACCAGGCCAGGTATGAACAATGACCACCTTTTGTGTGCTGTGATCTTCCTCGTTTAATCTCTTGAAGTATCTTGTTCTTTTTCTCCTTCAACTCTCTTTTCATAAAAATTAGGCTGTATTTTGAATACACACACATATTTTATACATATATTATATACATATTTATATGTATATATAAATATGAAAACAATCATCAAAATCAAACATATTTAAAGTCATAATTTTCATTCAGAAAGAAAAATAGATTTTTTTTTGCAGAAATTCAGTTTTCTCTCAAGAAACTATTTTGTTGGCTTAATCCATGACTTTCCTTTTAGTTAAATGTCACATTTCAACTAGACTGCAAAGAAGTTTTTCCATAACAAAGTGCCCTTAATGTGAGAGCAATAGCAGACCCTGGGGACAATCACTTGATGACATGAAAAAGGTCAAAAATGAGGAGGGGGGGCATAAATAATGTTAAACGGGAATTAGCCAAATCATGGGATGCAATTCTGGAGAAAGTAATTAAGCATTGCCATTGTTAAGGCACTACAATAGAAAATAGGAAATGAGCAGGGCTTGTAAAGAACTGCAATGACAAAGGCGTATTTCTTCAGTCACCTTTACAACAGAACATGAGGTTTCAGCAAGCTGAAAGTAATACACTGAAGCTATCAGGAGCTCAGGGAGACCTAATATGGGTTTGTCTACATGTCTCATCAAACAGGAGCATTCCCATCAAAGATCTGTCCAAGATAAGGACATATTGTACTAATACATCATGAATAAGAACAGATCTGCTTATCTAGAATAGCAATATGTTTATCAAGGCATAATACTGAACTAAGAATGAAGTTGGAATTTTGCACTATTTCAAGAAAGGCTGATAAATGTATTTTTCTTTTAATGGAGAGGGTGTAGTCAGAAAACCATCTTACGATGTGTTGAGTTAAAAGGCAAAACAGTTTTCTCACAGTACTAAATTTGTACCAAATGTATTTTAAGGCTGCAAGTGCCACTGAGTACACACAGCCCTCTCAGCGTATATGTGTCTAATAATTTGGAGAGGGAGAGGGAGAGGGAGAGGGAGAGGGGAGAGGGGAGAGGGG
>NW_010515591.1:22562-40206 GCF_000687285.1 Phaethon lepturus
AGAGGTTTCTGAGTTTTTTTTGCCAGCTGATAAAGTCCTTAGGCCATGAGCTGTCTCTCAGTTATGACGTTTAATAGAAGTGTTGATCTCAACCTGGTCAACACATCTGCATGTTACAATGATTCATCTGCACACCAGTATTCTGCTCAGAGGTGAGCACTTGCGCAATTCACATTATTTTCTCTGAGTTTCTGAAGGGCAAGACTGTGGAATAGTTCTCAAGAAATCAGGGATAAAAAGACACTAGTGATTCAAATGTAATACAAAGATAAATTGCATATATCACCAAAAGCAAAATTTTTTAAGTGTAACATTCTGGGAGATGACAGTGCTGGTAGTGCCAGTCTGCTCCTCAAGCCAATCAGGCTAAATAAATTAAAGGCAATTTGGTTGTGAATTTTACATTATACTTTATTTCCCTTCAATACTTCTGCTCATGGTGCTTGGAAATGGGCAGAGATACATTTGTTTTGCACAGAGCCAGTCTGTGACTTTCTTTACTTCCTAACTGGTTTAATTTCCAAAATAAATTAATTTCTAAAATAAAGCACAAGCACTGTTAAGAATCAAATCATCTGCATCAACTTAGTTCTACTAGGTGGGTACTGCTACCTTTCTGAGATGCTGGGCAGACTACGTAAGTCTGATTTTGGCAGCAATTTTACCTAATGTGTTAAAGCTAGCCATAGAAAAGCACAGGCAGCTGCAAAAGATTTCAAAGGGTAAACCAAACATTTGAATTTACTACATGTATTTTATGAAAAAAGCTTTTATGTTTTAGTTTCTTCATTTTTATATGCTAAATCATTTAAATGAAATAGAAGTAATGAGTAAATGAAAGAAAAGGCAAATGAAAATTTAGATTTGTAAAGTTAAGGACCTTCTCCCAAGAAGCAGAAAGGAATATTTAAATAGATGAAGCAGGAGAAAAACTATCCACTTTTTGGAAGAAATATAGTATGTATACATATATATGTTTAACATTTAAGCATGTTCACTGTTTTCACATGTTACATTTCTAAAGATCTGTGAGGATACTGGGATGTGGAAGGGAAAGTGAAGGAAAAAGAATTATTAATAATTTGAAAGATTTGTAGAAGAGAAACAAGTGAGTTGATTGGCAAAGTGCAGCAACTAATTATCTCAAAATGTTGGATTCTGAATGATGAGAGTGAGACCAGAGGGTGCATCTGAGGAAGAGAGCACTTGCAAGCATGAGGAGTAGTGTCACAGGGAGAGCATAATAAAGTGTGTGATGGCAATGCAAACACAAAAATACAACAGTGGTTTAGAGGAATCTCCCAACAGACCAAACCGAGACTGTTGTCTCACATATATCTGCCTGTGACCAGGTGGCAGGAAAGGGAACTCTCAAACTCAACCTATAAGGTTTGATCAATCTCAAAGGATGACAGCAACAGACTAACAAAGAACAGCACATTAAATCAACTAAAGTCTATCTTCTTAAAATACTATTATATGCTGACATTGGGAGGGAATGGTCCACAGTTTATGCTTAATCTGAGCTCTGACCTCTTGTGGGACTTTTCCTGCAAGACTCTAGTATAGATTGTCCATGATGTGCAGTGTGTGTCATTCCTTCGTGTCCTGGGCTGAGGAAGGAGACCAAAGGGTATACTCTGAGCCTTTGGAAATGATGGACTCTCTAAAGTATTTGTACCAGCTATTTCAGTGCAGTTCAGACATCTAACAAGACTAGGCACCTCTAAAGAGCAATGTGGAGGGCAATGTGGTATTGTTATTTTTAGGGACAATAAAGATGATAAAGGTTTTAACAAGGAGTGTCCTTCCTACTTCAGTAATTTTTCTAATCCAGTGGGTCCCCTAGAAATGAGCTGCTTATGGACATAAACACTTTATGCCATATATGCATGACACTTTATGCCATATATGCACGAATCAGCGTATTTTTCCTTTGCAGATTTGCCTTATGAGCAAGCCAGGAGATCAGCATGGACGAGTCACACCCACCCCAGTCCTCAGTCAAAAGGTAAAAAAATCTGCATATGTGCACATCTGGTGCAACCTGGATAGACTCTGAAGTGAACTCATAGGAGATACCTCAGCATTCAGCTCTGGAGGATTTTTACCTGTGCCTTGGCTGGAAAGCCTGCTAGCTGTGTACAGGCAATACTGGGTGGAGTCACTGGGGCAGCCACACCCTTCCTTGAACTTGGACTTCATCAGGTCCATGACCATATAGTCTTATAAAGCTAAATCCTATTATGTCCATCATTGAGTGGTGAGCATCAGGAGTCCCGGGCCTGTGATCTATCACAGGTTTGGTGACCATCTTCCAAACCGGAAAAATAACTACATGGGTTTTTCCATTTTCAGCTACTCAGCCATCATCCTCAACAGTTCCCAAAACAGAAGACCAGCGTCCTCAGTTAGGTGGGTGTCATTTTGTTTGAATTATGTCTGTGTGTGATGGGGTTTGTTAAACATGATGAGAAGGACAGCTCTCACCTACCAACCAGAAGCACACTGCAACATCTGATTCAGAGTACTAATGAGATCTCCAGCTGGTGACCACTAAATACCCAGACATGTATGGGTTGGCTCTACAGCTGGATCTGAGATGAAGGTTCCCATGGCCATTGAAAATTGATTTTAGTAATATTTAATGGCAGTGATGACCTTGCAGAGTGAAAAAGCTGTTAAACAAAGTACCTATGTACAGTTTAAGTACAAAGGTGGAAGGTAAGGGTGTCAAAAGACCATATACTCCACAGTAGTTGAAACACTAGTAGTTGGAAAATGTGCATGAGCAGAGAAACAAAAATGGGTTACAGCATACAGAAACCTATTTGAATTGGGCTCCTGAAATGAAACAGAAAAATTAGAAGGATTCTCAGTCTATTGGGAAACTGAGGAGAAAGTAGAAGTTTATGAGTTTGTAGACTAGTGGTTTTGCAAAATGGGTGCATTTTGTATTTTCAAGGCAGCTAATTCACGGGGTATGACCTACACCTTATTGTGTATTTGACTGTGTTTTGGACAGATAGCTAGAAATCACTACAGAGATTCTGAGTCAGATGTAGCTTTTAGCAAAGGGTAGAAGTAGGAAATAAAAGAGATTTGGAGGATATTCTTAGCTCAAAAGACTCCGAGCCTGTTTTTATCACATGGATTTCAAATCATTATTCCTGTTTCTGTTATAGCTAAATAAGACTGTATGCATGACTACATCTCATTAACTCATATGCATGTAGCCTGGGAAATATTATACTGCTTTTGCCCACATAGCGTTTTATCTAATCTGGCTTTCCAACCATGAGAATTTTTCAAGAAATATACTTTCATATAAGTCCTTAGGACTGTTTAATGTCTATGTGTGAGCTGCATAGGTTATTTAAATGCATAAGGAATGTAACCTGATTATCTTATTGGCTGTAAAACTGGCAACCCTTTGAGAGCAGCTTTACAGAGATGAGGCAGCCCAGCAACAGGGTCATTCACCGAGGGGCTCAGGCCTATGCTTGCAGCCCGTCATTTTGGCTTTTGTACTTCTGTCACAGCCTTCCCTTTTTCCTGTTGCACTTCAGGCCAAAATAAGTTTTCATTTCTGGAGGGAATCCCTTGAGGAAAACATTGAGATGCAATGGGCTTTGTGTGGCTGACACAGGCTCTTCTGAAAATCCTAGTTGAAAGGTTAAAACAGCAGCTGCCCTTTGCAGAGAGGACTCTCACCCCATTACCTGTCTGGGCCTGTGGGCTCTGGCACACTGCAAAGGTCAAGAGTACCAAAGGGTGCCTGTGTGTATGTGTACTTTAAGTAGGAATCGGAATACTTCTGGGCCAAATTGACAATATGTTTGAATATGTACTTGTACACACCAATATAGTACAAAAGACAAATGCATATCCATACAATGTTCACCTGCACACACAATTTTAAGGGAAAACATGCAAATATTGTGATGCAGAGAACGGAACTGCTTTCCTGAGTGTTGGACCTGCTGTCCAATCAGGCGGTATGCACTGCCCCTTACAACATTAAAAAATAACACCTAAAATATTTGACATCATTGTTACATGATTTTAAATCTTTCTTTCACAATTTTATAGATCCATATCAGATTCTTGGACCAACCAGCAGCCGACTTGCAAATCCAGGTGAGAAAGAGTTTTGCTGATTTAGGAGGATTTCTCTTCACTGCTAGTGTCCCCACTTCAGCCTTAATGCCAGACCTGGAAGGTGTTGTGACCAATTTTACCACTCTTCAGTATGACTCTGTGGGACCTGATGTTATCCAATGGGTTGCAGGTTTAGGTTTCTAAATTACACAAGAGTGGGACTGAGGTCACAGACACATAAACTCATGTATCTCAATGTAGGTGTCTACATATGAGCTAGGTGTCTTATTTCCCATGATACTCATCGCAGATGTAGTGAATACAGCTCTCTGTAGAGAGCTATTCAAATCATCCTAGAGTAGATGGTTACATGCAGTCAGTCAAATATTTCATTAGAGGTATTTGAACTTCTGATATCAACAGCTGTTCACTTCAGTTGCCTAAATGTCAGGATTTTCTTAAATGCTGTAAGATATCCTATCTGGCTTCCAGGTACCCCTTAAGAGGGGCATGAGTCTCCTACCAATCTGTGTCATGTGTGTCCCAGATTCTGCTAATACGCAACACAATGCCATACTGACCTTGACAAATACAAAATTTTGGGATTAATAACCCAAACCAGCAAAAATATATAGGGAAAACCCAGGAAAACATAATCTATTTGCAAAGTATAATTGGGTTAGACACCTCAAAAATGTTGTCCCACTTTAAGAAGGCGGCAACGGGGTGCATTGAGGGCAGGGGCTTGTAGCATATTTTAGCTAAAGATGAGGAACCATTTTGGTGGGTTAATAACACTGATTTTGAACTGTGCAGATTTCACTGTTGATGCTCTGAGTCTGCAGGACACTCTGTGGCTGTACACCACCATAATCAACATCATAATCTGCCACAATGGATTGATATTGTACGTGTTACTTCCTATTTCCCTTGCTTTAACAGCCAAAGGGAACAGTGTTCCTGGTTCCACATTGCAGGTTTCCTCAATGCCCTCCAGTAACAATGTTTTTTCTTACAAGGGTTGTATGGCTTTCCAAGGCATGAAATTGCCAAAATACTGATCTCTTTCCTTTCACTTTATCCCAAACGATGTCAAGCACAGGTCTAGATTAGCTTACTTTCCAAACAGTTTTGCATGGCATAGAATAGCAATTAAGTATTAAGAATAGTATTTTCCAAATGGCCTAAGGTGGTGGGTTTCCAGGTGACACTGATCTTAACTGGAAGTGGGGGCCTACCTCCCTTTAATTTGTTCGCAACCCCCAGCTTTTACAATGTTATCAAGCATCTATTTGGTAGCCTTCATTACTGTGGAAGACACTAACATGATCTGGATTGGGATACTTTTTTTTTTAACATTCAGATATGGAATTCCTACACACCATCATTCCTGTGCTTTAACATGTTTTGTGTGTTTATGAATCGGTGGAATTACTCTCTCATTAAAAGGAAATTGACAGCAGCCATTTATTTTCATAGGACTATATATTACATTTGGAAGGCAAGTGTTTATGTTAAAACATATGTTGGATTGCTTATTCAAAAATTTGTGTTTTGTCCAGTGCTGAACTGTTTATTGATTTTCAAAGGCTAATCCTCTTGTTATGTTTCGTGTATTAAAACTTGCATGCCTTGCTCATACCATGGATTCTTTTGTTTGTTTGTTTACTTAATGCATGTTAATGGAACAGAAGAAATTCATTAAGGACAGTTTGGATAAATATCATTTAAACGAATATGGGTTTCAGTTGCACTGAAGTATAAACTGCTAATGGATTTCAGATGCTACTCTAGCTTAATATTGTAATTTGCTACTATAAGCTTTCTGAAGAAAAGGTTGTTTACTATACCCATATATCTGGTTTGGAAAAAAAAAAAGAAACACAGCCGATTCCTGGTCAGAGATGTACTTAGAAGTTAGCACATACAAGCTGGTTGGCAAATTCTGCTGACATTGTGCTTGTGAAACAGATTGCCTTGCAAGCTGCTTCAGCTGTATTTTGCATTATTTCAGTGCTGCTTTATTAAGAAATGCTAAGCTTTTAACATGAATATCAGTGGCAAGGCCCTTTGAAATCTACTTTCATTTGTCTAAAATGGTCAAATTTTGTTTCTATAACTCTGGGCACCACACTTCTGTGAAGTTGACAGCAGACTAATTATTTTAAAGACTAAATTGGCAGAGGAGTGAGAAAAAAACAACTTTTTAAGTCTTAACTTCAATAATCATTTAAACTCATTTGACACAGAACAATGACACGAATGTATTTTATGGACCTTTTCACTGTTCTTGCAAATGTTTTGCCCTATGGTTGTATGCAATGCAACAGCAAGCTAATAAGTTTCCGTTCTGCATTTCCCCAAATGCTGCAAATGGATGATATGGTTTGGCATGAGCCCAGCTTTCTCTAAACTTCTCCATTTTGTGTAGGCTTATTCCATAGCAGAGAACATTTAGTTGCAACATAATGCTGTGAGAACAAGCAAAATGTTACGCAACTGAAAGCTGTTTGTCCTGAACTTTAGAGATTAGTTTCCTAAATGAGTGCTGTATTATTTCCCCATCAATTGTCTACACTGAATGACATTAGGTAACTATTAAATCTCCATGTAATGGCATTCTGCCACTCAGATGAGGGAAAACATGACACATTACCATTATCTCTGCTTTTTAGGATTTCATGAGGCAGGGCTGGGAGAAAGGGCACTAGTTAAGAGTAAGAAGTAGGAACCGACATTGCAACATTTCCTAGTAGGGTCCTATGCGAGAGCCTGGAAGAACTGATGTCTTAACGTTATTAGTCACTAGTCTTGACATTTCCATTTTGCTTCCCCCCACAGGGAGTGGGCAGATACAACTATGGCAGTTCCTGCTGGAGCTCCTCTCAGACAGCTCCAATTCCAACTGCATCACCTGGGAGGGCACCAACGGGGAGTTCAAGATGACTGACCCTGATGAAGTGGCTCGGCGCTGGGGAGAGCGGAAAAGCAAGCCTAACATGAACTATGACAAACTCAGCCGTGCACTTCGCTACTACTATGACAAAAATATTATGACTAAGGTTCATGGTAAGCGCTACGCCTACAAATTTGATTTCCATGGAATCGCTCAGGCTCTCCAGCCTCACCCCCCAGAGTCGTCCATGTACAAATACCCATCAGACCTCCCCTACATGAGCTCCTATCATGCGCACCCTCAGAAGATGAACTTTGTAGCTCCTCATCCCCCTGCTTTGCCCGTAACATCGTCCAGCTTTTTCGCTGCCCCTAATCCTTACTGGAATTCACCAACTGGAGGTATCTACCCCAATACCAGGCTGCCAGCTGCTCATATGCCTTCTCATCTTGGCACCTACTACTAAGTGGGGAAAAAAAGAAACAACAGAAAAATCAAACAAAGACTTTTCTTGCTGGGATACAGTCCCTGATGAATTGCAATGAACTCTATTGGAGTACACGAATTAAAAGTGCCTGAAGAGACAAGTGAAGGTTTGGCTGGGAAAAAACACATTAAAAAATAGATGTCAAAAAGACTCTTTGTAGTAGGGATTTAAAGGAGGTATTCAAGAAGTATTAAGATACTAAAATGTAATGTATATGGGCATCGACTCTGTGGACCAAACAACAATAGACTATTGTAGGTAAAAGCATGAAATGATAAGGAAAACCTACAGAAGCTAGTGGTCTTAAAAAGTTGATAAGCTTATGTGTAAAGTTTGATATCTTGCTAGTGCAAAACTGGGACTATACTACAGCAATATAAGGATAAGTCTATAGTGACCTAACATACAATATATGAATCATTACAAAAGAGGGTGGAAGGGAGGGGGAAGGAAAAAACCCTACCTGTATTTAAAAAATAGAAACATATCAACAAAAGAGACTGGTTTAGTGTGGAAACTGATTTGGAATATAATAGCATTGTTTTAGCTAAAATCAAACGCGTTCCATTCATCAGAGTGTTATCAGCTACTCAAACTGTGAAGACAACCCAAACTTTAAGATTCCTTGACAGTATTACAGGAACCCTGAGCCAAACATTGGAAATGAGAATGTGCTGAAGGGCAAGTGTATGACTGTAGACCAGAGGCCTGCACCTGACAGAGGAAGCAGAAAGGAGAAAGAGGAGGACAAAGGTGGTGAGAATGGGAGAAAACACACTTCTTTACCAGTAGAGACTGAAAAGACTGAAAACTTAGTAGTGTTGGGACTATGAAGAAACACTTGTTTGGACTTGTGAAACATATTGCTCAGTATCATACCATTCCCAGTATTACAGGAGGAACAGACTTGATTTTATAGTAATTAAAAAAAAAGAAAAAAGGGAAAAGCAGAAGAATTCAGAAATCAGAATATGCATCTCTCTTAAAAAAGAAGTAAAACTGGAATTGTGTTTGATATTTAAAAGTTACCAGTTAGAACCTCATCATTATTAAGGGAGTTTGTTTTCTATTGGTTAAAGCAAGAGACAACCCCTGACTGCCAATATCAGAAATCATCTAAGTATTTTTGTTAGGTGGGCGCCAGTTTTTCTTTATCGAGTCGCGAACGCTGTGCGTTTGTCAGAATGAAGTATACAAGTCAATGTTATTTTTTCCTTTTTATATAATTATTATATAACTTATGCATTTATACACTACGAGTTGATCTCGGCCAACCAAAGACACAAAAAAGGGACAATCAAAAATATTGTGGCCTTGAATTTTAACTCTGTATGCTTAATGTTTACATTATGAACATATTAGTACTTAGAATGCAGAATGTATGTAATAAAATAAGCTTGGCCTAGCATGGCAATTCAGATTGACACTGTAGTTTGCATTTGCATTTGCATTTTTAGTGCCTGACACGCCTATTGGAACTCCTACTCGCCATGTTAAAATATGGTAGGCATTTTGTTTTAAAATTTTCGTTTTGTGAAATCTGGCAATCATGAAAATGTAGGACCAAATAGCAATGCTTAGCCTAAGTTCAAAGTGGACAAGTGCTGTGTATCTTATCTTCTTTTCCAGACAGTTCTGCTAATACTTGCAGCCCTTTTTAACAGTGCCTTACCATTCTTGTCCTGAGCTGCTTTTGCCCAGAAATTGCAACCATGCCCAATTCTTTGACAACTTCACGGCCAGGATTGAAAATGAAGTCTAAAGGAGGCCTCTAAGGAAGAACACTGATACCCAGAAATTATCTTTTGTTGCCATCAGATAATACAGCATAATCTCAGCCTGGGATGTATTTTCATACTGAATCATATGTTGAATTACCATGCCCCCTTGCTATTAATACATACTGTATCATTATTAGTAAATAAAGTGAATAATGAATAACTTCCATTATTCCTCACTTTAGAATGGAGTGTATGGTAGCTTGTTAATTTGTCATTGCAGTCCATCCTGGCTGTTTACAAAGGGCAGGATGTTTTCTTTCTGTTCTAGATTTAGAGGCAGCTCACACTGTACCCTGGGCCCCAAAACGACATCTGGTGCCTAATGGCATGACTCCATTTTTTTGTAACACCAGCTGAAGAACTGGTCTGGAAAATCAGCAATGACATTTATGAGTGGCTCTCCACAGCAGGCAGTGTTTACAGCAGAGACCCCAGACAGCTCAGACCTCCAGCTGTATTCCTCTTTTTTGCTGTTCTTTTGTCTCTTTTTCAGACAAAATGGGTGTGGTTTCAGGTTTTATAGCAAATGTTCTGCATATCCGTTTTGTGGAGCGTTAATCGGTGCTGTGCAATGGGAGCCTACTTGCCAGACTCCCATGTTATGGGTGTCTTGGTGGCAGTTTATAAAAACGGGATTATATTACTGATGTTTGAGACGTGAGCAATGGCATCATAAGCCTTGTGATCGTTTGGGAAATAAGCACTGTAAATCTTTATCTCTTAAAAAATAAAAACCCACAGAAAGGTTAGAAAAACTGAACTCTTGGAAAAGGTTAGTCACTCGCTATTTTAGAAAGTTATGGCAGGCACACCTACATGCTGACTATAAGAATAATAGTTTGCTTTTCAGTGGGAATACATCTACTTCATGTGTACTTCCAACTCAAAAAAACTGTAAGTGTATTGTTGAACCACCTTTTAATTAAACACTTAAAAATCCAGATAAAACAACCATCTTTGTTTAGATTGGCAAAGACATGCCTGGAGGCCTCCAAAGCATCCCCAGTGCTCACAGAGCTGCCTGCAGGATTTCCAGATTGTGTTGCCTGGCTGCTATCATGTGCAATGGGAACAACATCCTGAGATTAAAAGAAATGGTCCAAATCCTGGGACAATGACGGAGTCACAGCAGATGGCGTGATGGAGACCCCTCATAATGAAGACCAAAATCCTACAGTAGGCCATGGGTAGCTCGCTGGTGAATCAGTCCAGGACACCCATCTTAGAGGTACACCTTTCCCCAGGACCAGCTCACAGCTTTCCAGTAGCCTTGGAAAACCTGTTTTTTGCAACCGTGAGGATGAAGAGGAGAGTGAAGTATAGAAAGACCCTACTGCTGCTGCACTGGGACGGGTGGCTCTGCAACTTGCAGGGCCTCCCTACCCCAGGGGCAGAAGCCACCCCACAGCATCTTCCTTCTGGAGGGCAAGGACCAGCCCAGTGTCCCAGTGCACTGGCAGAGGCAAAACAGACAGTGGACCCATGGTTGTGTCTCTGCCGCTCACTGCCTGCTACCAAGTCTGGCCCTGCTGTTGGGAGCCAGGAAGACTGAAGTGAGGCCAGAGTTTTAGGGGCTGGTTCCCAGTTCAGACCATGACAAGGGACAGGCCCAGTACAGCCCAAATACTCAAGGAAGCTGAGCAACGTTGTGTCTGTACCATGAGAGACATTCATGTGGGGCTCAGCCAGACCCTAAGACTTTGGCCAAACATGCTATCTGTTTGCTATTTAAGCACCTAGATTTATGGACAACATGGCCCTTCTGAGTCGCCATTTGTACAAGTTGTTCTTGTTGGTAACTTTGACTTTTTGTTTAAATTAGATCTTTTTTTAAAGTCAGTTGTCAGTCACGTGTCATACCTTATTAGAGCACTCTGAGGACTGCTCTGAAAGTAGAAGCTTTATTTTTCCTGAAATTTGGAGATATACATGTGTGCTTATCTTTCACCAAGAAATACACATCTGTCTGAGAATCACAGAATCACAGAATCATTAAGGTTGGAAAAGACCTTCAAGATCAACAAGTCCAACCACCAACCCAGCACCACCATGCCCACTAAATCATGTCCTGAAGTGCCATGTCCACACATTGTTTGAATACTTCCAGTGATGGTGACTCCACCACCTCCCTGGGCAGCCTGTTCCAATGCCTGACCACTCTCTCAGTACAGAAATTTTTCCTAATATCTAGTCAAAACCTCCACTGGTGCAACTTGAGGCCATTTCCTCTCTTTCTAAGAAGCTATACTGTAACATGGGAAGTGATGGTGAGAGAAGTTTTAAAACTAGGAAGCTCAAATTTCACCATTTTCTATCAAGATATTTCCCCTTATATTAAATTGGTTTTAGTGAGTATATAAAAAAATGCCTTTGAAGGATATATTTTACAACACTTGTATTCTGAATCTTAAGGGAAGATCAACAGAGGTTAGGATGATACAGCATTAAGTGTACTGAACTCTTTCATTCCCCACACTTTCCATGTTGGGTACCTCAACCACCACATGCTTTTTAAACTGCCCACAGAAACATGGGCGTCATCAGTGATTTAGACTTTCTTCTGCAAACTCTTCTTGCTCAGACTGTTTCTTACATCAGCTAAGATCTAATTTTACAATAAATTTTTAATTACAGATGCATTAAAGAAATGCAAAAAAACCACTCTACCTTATATTAGATGCTTAATGATCCCACGATCTCTTCCTGTGCCATCTTCTCAAGTTTTAGTCACGTTAGGGGAATGGCCTTGAGAATAGTCTCTTCTTACCTAAATCAGAAGTCAGAATGGCACCTCACCCATCCAAAGGATTCAGTTAGCTCATGCCTGAATTTTAACTGCCTCCTGAGGAGTCCTGGTGCAGCACAAGTGCTTAGTTCCTATCTGGTCAGTGGAGGGAGCCTTTGGATGTCTTCACAGAAGATCCTGCCTGCCTTTGGATCTATGTTAAGGAGATTAGGTGCTACCAGGGAGGCTCACAGTGGACTGTGGTTAGTCCTTGGGCTCTTCTGGGACCTTGCTGACCATCAGCAAGACAAGACCTTTCATGAGTGACAGGTCACCCCGTTATGTGGCAGCAATGCCTGGTGGAAAAAAAAGCTCACTTGTGCTTTCTTGGTAAAGCACATTTCTTCTTTTTTTTCCCTCGCTGGAATCGTTACGTCCTTTATCATGTTGGGCTGTTCAGAGAGCCCTTCCTCATCAGAGCTTGGCTAAGAGCTCACAGCACTTGGAGTTCAGAGGAGGCCACCCTCCAGGACTTGGCATTACACTGAGGGAGGCAAGGGCTAAAGTGTCCATGAATCCTCCTGCTTGATTGATTAGTACTATGGCTCCATAATGAGCACTGCATAGACACACACTTGGTCAAGGCATGAAGCTCTTGACTATGCACTTCATCATGCCTCTCACCTTCTGGTGATGTCTTGATCTCTGTGCAGATCACACAAGTGGGTCACCCCAGGGTTTCAGCAAGAGAAAACATGAAGTCTGTGTAAGCCACACCATTTTCAGGAACGATATGAGGCTCCTCAGAAGGCTGTCCTGACTCCCTGCTTGCTTCCAGGCTTCAGCTGCAACCTCCAGAGTGGCTTGGCTCCACTGCTGCCCCTTGGGCAGTGTGACCACTCCTTCGAGGCACTGGCAGCTGAGACTACATCAGATACATGACCCAGTGAGAGCCTTGCTTGAAAAAGGAGGACGACTTGGTGAGCTGGTTAACGAGGATATTAGGCCAACTGGAATGTGGAAAATTGTTTCAAAATGTAATGGCCATCATTGTTTAAAAAGGCACATATTTTCAAGAAAACTAAATAAAACAGCCGGACTGCTTAGGCTAGGAATTGCCCTGAGATGTATTTTTAAATCACTGAAGTGAGGACTTCTTAAAATCAGACTCAGAAAGTTTCTTGGGTTGTGTACCAGAATCTTGGCCTATATATATTTTATAAAAGAATTATTTTCTAAGCACAATCCTAGAAGGAATAATGAGAAAGTCTCCTAATGAGAAACCCATCCATCCCCCTCACTATTACAGAACTATTTTTTATTGTTTACCTGATGTTTCCTTAACCCTCTTCTCGTTTGAAAAGGTCTCAACTCCACAGTATTTCTACCCATTCCCTTAATACAGAGGCTAATACATCTCATTATCAAAGAGGGGGTTTTTTGCTTTCCTGCTATTTCTGTATTTTGCAATTTCTTCTGATTACACTCCCTATGCATCACACTCCAGAGTTCTAGCCTGCTTCAATGTTTACAGCTTTCCAAATATTTGTAGTTCGTTATCATGCTCCCTTTGACTGGATGTTAGCCAAGCTTAGATGTATTCCACTTCACAAACCTATCCCTCTTCTTCTCTGATAATTGTTAATGGGCCCTTTTTTTTTTTTTTTTTTTTTTTTTTACTTGAAAAGCCCCGATGTCTCCGCTAATTGTTAATGGGCCCTTTTTTTTTTTTTTTTTTGTCTCTACACTTGAACAGGCCTGATGTCTCCTGCTGTCTAAACCTTTTCCATCTCTGACTTCTCTGACTGCCACCCCCTTCCTACTGGCATCTATGCCTCTCTCCCCAGTCAAGCAGTTAATGTGCTTGTAACCTCACCTGTCTAAAAGGTCTTCCTTGGGCAATTAAAAGACCCTTCACCCTTTCAGCTCTGAATGGACTTCCATGTTCTTTGGAGCAGTTTCTTTCTCATGAACTGAAAAACCTCCCTTCCTCAGATCTCTCTACCAACAGACCACTACGAAGATTTTTCCAAACTATTGTTGTGAACTCGCTGCACTTCCACCGTCTCATCTCGCCCAACTGTGCAGTGTTTGTTTTGGCCCTGTTCTGTCTGTGTCCCAGCCAGGCTGAAAGCTGCTTCAGGCAGAAAATGCACATCCACAGAGCACCCAGTAGTGTGTTGCTGCTTAATACTAGATAATCACGAGTAACGTCGCCAAAAAAAAAGTGCCTATACATTTCCAATTTTCTTCGTGATGAAGGTGTCATTCTTCTCCACTGGAAACTTGAAAGCTGCTCTGCAGAAAATGGATACAGAATTCTTAAAACAGGCACAGGCTAAATGATTGCCATGGTCCTTTTAAGCTTCAAAGCAGTCCTAAGAGAATACAAAAGACAAGTTTTAAGTTTTAGACATGTCTTTCACTCAATTCTTTCATATATTTCTGCAAAACTAATTACCAGTTTATATCAGCAAACAAGCCATTGTAAACCCCTTGGCCACCTGAGACATGAGCACAGGACTGCCAGGAATGGTACAAGGCTTCAAAGACCACCTTCCTGCACCCTCCTGCAGAATAGGTGGAGGGCTTGTGAAGCTCTCCAGTACATCTGCAACAGCACTGACCACTGAAATGGTCGATTTTTAAAACAATGTCCCTTTTCCCTTGTGCATTGGGGAGGTGTATATTCGTCTGCATTACTGTAGCCAAAATACAAGGGGAAGGAAAAAAAGGGGAAAATCAAAATATTCATTCGTTCTATGGTTGAAAAATCACCCCATGCTGTCTAGTTGCCAGAAACACTAATCTGGTACATCAATATATTTCAGTTTCCTGGGATGAGAATGGCATTCAGATGACCCAGCCATGAGTCGGATCCTATTGTGCTGGATATGGTAAATACAGACCATGACTAACACATGTTGCTTTGAAGTGCTCATATCTTTAAATACAGAAGACTAATAAATGCTGGAAAAGGCTGTAGTTTTTTACCAAGACTAACTGAACATTTTCCATTTCAGCTCTTTCTTCAAGGAGGGAGGGTGGGATTGTTTTTTTCTTCTAACGTGCTCTGAGGATAAATCCAGGAAATGTGTAGAAGGTGCTTGGACATTGCGATGGACTCATATCCTCACACAGATAGACAACTCACAGCCTCATTCCCCAAGGGGCTGAAGTGTCTGCTGTTTCCCTGAATGACTGCTGTTTACAACCGTGGAAAAGTTGTTCGTGGCTCTGTATGGTTGTAAATTGTAAACCTCCCACCATGAGTTTCCAAGGAAAAGATGGAAAATTAGGACTAAAGGAAGTGGCACACAGCCTTTGGAGCAGAGCAGGGCTTGATTCTCAAAACAGGTGTGAAAATAAAGGTTGTTACCTTGGCTGTTCCTGGAAGATTAAAATGGAGGAGACGGCAGGAAAGGGGACATATGACCAAGGATCCGTGGAAATGACAGAGCTATTATCAGCTGAGCTTGGAAAGGGGAAAGAATAATAGGAGGACGAGGTCAAAATCAAGAGGGAAAGAAGAAGAAAAGGAATTATGAAGTACTGTCAGAGGGGGTAGCAAAGTCTCATGATGCTGGCCCCCTTATTAGCAATTAATGGAAGGGGATATAAGTGGACCTTTAAGATATTCTTGCAAGGATTACTTGGTGCTAAGCGTTAGACCTGATTTGATGACGGTGTCATGAGATGAGATCTGAGTCGTCAGTAAACGGAGAACCAACCAGAGGATCAAAACATGGGCTGGCAACATGAAGGTAGCAATGAAGGGGAATTCCATGGTCAGGGGATGCTGTGAGGCTTCAATACCTGGGGAAACGCAAACAGGTTATTTTCCTGTATAGGCATGGAAAGTGAAGCATGGATCTGAGGAATGTGGGGAAGGAAACAGCAGCTGGATATCAAGAGGTTAACAGAAAGAGAGGTGAAAGTGAAAGAAAAGGAGACCATAGACCCTAGGGAATTTAGAGGTTCAAGAGAACTAAAAAAGGCTTAAAAAGAAGATAAGGTCAGATTTAATTCAAAGTACTGAGACCAACGAAGATGCTGGAGAGGAACTGTGATGTGCAATTCAGTAGGAGGAGGGAGGTTAGCACATCTGGGCTAAAGTAACAGCTGAAGCCTCCTGAGCCGAGGAGACAGTGGAGTTTGTAAATGTTATACTTCATTTCTCGTTCTACACTTACCACTTCAGTATATTTTCAGTTAACATTTCATTACAATTTCCACAAACATTTCATGTCACGACTTCATTACAATGTAGACTGCACACAGAACAGCTGTAAAATAGCCTTGCCAATGCTGGTAATTTGCACTGGGAATGTAATATTCAGTTCCAATCACTGGTGAGTGCTACGCAAAATGAGCTAACCAGCATTTTTCATTTCTTTAACCACTTACCTCAACAATTAAATGTATTGCAATGCTAAACGTATAGCATATAATAAATCATTCCAGACTGTATAAAAGCATTAGACAATACATCTCTGTTGTTTTGTCATAAGCTGTATAAAATGCTGGCTTAGCACTCTGTAAATTACTTTGTTTACTCTTGTTATTTTAATTGCATACCAAAAACCAGTAGAGTTTCAAGCATACAGTGTGTGTGTCCCGCTATATGCCAAATCCAATATGCTGTCTTTTTCCTACTAGATGCCGATCACAGTGAAAGGTTTTAGCATAGCAGTCTGTAAGGTGGGAAACGTCACCAGTCACTAACATTTTTGATATTCCACTGTAACTACTGGAATAGATCTTGAGCTGAGACATGGTGGGTGCTCCTAATTACTGTTGCATTTCCATTTCCCTATTTTGGCTAAAAGCTGAGACGTTTGGTTTGTGGCTTAGTCATTTGTTTCTCAAAAATATCTGGCGGGCTTTACTGTAATTATAATTATGTTATAGAAAGTCACTGGGGTATAAAAGGCTTTTTTCTTCAATTTTGGCACAATACAATGTAAAAGTAGAGAAATTGGAAGAGGTAGAGCAGCTTTATTTAGTCAGAATACCTGGCAAAATGCAGTTAGTTGACGGATGATAAGGTTTCCAAAGGACCCAAAGTAGCTTAGGCTCTCAAATCTGATAGACTTGGATGGGATTTGTGTCCCTCAGTCCCTCAGATGTTTCAGAAATGCTTCCCTGGTACTTTGTCATTTAACAAAGTCACATTTGTTTGGAAGGACTTGAAGCTGAGCACACAGCTCTGGGGATGACCCACCCTCCAGCAAAGGCAGCCATCAGGGGGTAAAATGCCACCACACAAAATGTTCACTGTTAAAGAAAAAATAGTTCACCAAAGCACCTCTCAAAACTGTGATTGATAGCTTTATGTCCCCGTGGTGGCACTTGCGGTGGTCTTGAAAAGAAAAAAGCATAGACAACGATGTAGATTTGGGATTGTGTTTGAGTACCCTTGACTACAAAGTCTACAGTCTTGGTCTGACAACTGCATGTTGATGTGCAAATGTGACCTTCTGTCCCCAAGCAAGCTCTCCCACACAGATGGAAATACAGACCTTATGCCTGCATGTTGATGTGCAAATGTGACCTTCTCTCCCCAAGCAAATTCTCCCACACAGATGGAAATACAGACCTTATGGCTCTTGGACCTCTATGAAAAATGCCCATGCATTTTTTAACCCATTCTG
>NW_010515592.1:0-6073 GCF_000687285.1 Phaethon lepturus
ATCTCTCCCTGTCCTTATTTCAACCCATGAGCTTCTCATTTTATTTTCTCCCCCGTGTCCTGCAGAAGAAGGGGAATGATAGAGTGATTTTGGTGGGCACCTGGCATCCAGCCACAGTCAGCTCACCACAACCTTAAAATCCAGGCTTGGACATTCCAATATTTTTTTCCTAAAAGGCCATTCAGTAGGTTGTGGAAAGGGGGATACAACAAAATCCGTTAGCAATAAAGTGCCTTCATAGCCATTAGCACATTATAATGTGCTCTATCTTACATAACCAAAATCAGACGTAGGAGAATTCATGTTTTAGAGTGACTTTACTACTTATCACATGAGACAATCTGGATACAAAAGCTTTTGCCCTTGGATTGACTGAGTCAAAGCAATTAAAATGTATATCTCTATTTTTTATTCCATTAGCCTCTCCTTGCTCATGGCATGAGATTGGGATCACAGTTCAACTGGTGCCAGATTAAGCTGTTCCAGAAACACATCACAGGAAAGACCAAAGGGTCAGGATTAATTTCTAATGATTCTGTTCCAGGAGGTCTCCTTCCACTCCCAAAAGCTCTCTGATCACCTGCCATTTCATATAGTCTGCCTCTTACTTCACTTTTGCCTTAACATTCATTGCTAGATCTCTCAAGTAAAATGCTTAGATGCTCTGAGATTTTCTTTCTGATATCCTGCATCGCAGTTATCCTCATGGTGCCCCCAGCTTTGCCTGATACATGCAACTTCTTGCTCTCCTTCTTGTAGTGGGCACCCTCAGGGTCCTGGACAGAGGGAACTGCCTACCTCTGCCATTCCCAGCTCACTGGAGGGTTAGGGCTGTAAAATAGGTCACAAAAGGAGAAGCCTGCCCCTTTTGGCAACTCTGGAGAAGATTCTTCAAGTGGTTTCATGCTTCAATGCAAAGCAGTAAGTGTAACATTGTATGTATGCATTTTACATTGTGTGCTCACGCCCACTGGATTGGGCTTCTCAACCGAGAGCAATAGAGAATATGCCCTTTAGGAAACCTGACCATGCTTATAAATTAGATTGACTTTGAATTGCTCAGTTCATGTCAGCTCTAGGGATGCACAAAACTACAGTTTCAGTTGTCCATGGAAACTGTGATGAAAAAAAGGAAGCTATGTCAGGCATTAATGTACACTTCATTCTTGGACTGAAGCATACATGCCTATGAACATCTGTTTCTGAGCTAGTTCCAGTTCCCAGCCAGAAGTCATTGGTTATAGAGTTACATGTGACTGAAAACTTCTTAGGTTCAGTTTTGTTTAACATTGGTAAGACAGAAGTTTTGAAATTGCCATGCGTTTCTTTCCAATTTTACTTTTCTTTCCTTGGTCAGTAGAATTCAATAAAGAGGTATCCAAAAGCAGAATTTTAGCTGCTCTGTAATTATTCTGACATAATAGTGAGAAACTTTATTTTATGATTCCATTTATAATTACAATATAATTACCCTCATGTACATCAGAAATAAGTACATTTTAATTATAACTTGTTTTGTGAACTTAAAATGAGTCTGTTGGTGCTGAGTGAGGTCTGTACTTAAACAGTGGTTCTGAATATTTCAGAACTAAATAGGAATAGATATGTAATTAAACAGTATATGGGAAATGTAAAGGTTTTTTTAGACTCAAGTAACTACATAATAGCAAAAATGCATAGTATTTACTAATTATATTCTGCTTTTCTTAAGGAATAATTAGTGACATTTTGTACTTTGTAAAGCATTTAATTTAATCCTTTTGTTTTCCCTGTCCTTGTATATATTCTTGATGACAGTTTTGTATTTGGGTTTTTTTTTAATGTAAAGAAAGTGAATTGAATGAGCTTTCAGGTTATTATTAAAAAAGAATAGCAATGAAATAACTACAAAAATTAAGTTTCTATATACAATACTTTCATCTAGACTACACATATATTTCTCCACTCTTAGAGTCCTGCCTAGGTTGATTTCTGATGAATGACGTCTGCGTCCGGGATCTCCAGATAGTTTCTCTGAGGATGCCCTAAGGAAGGGAAGGGCTCAGCTGCAGGCAGAAGTTGATGGGAAGGTAGTACTGACTCATGTCGGTAATAAATGAACAGCACCATTTGGGAGATGGGTACCAGGGTGGGAATACTGAGCTGAGGGTGTGGAGTTCAGAGCCTGCAGGAGAGGAAATGGGAATTGGGAATGGAGGGGGAACTTGGGGTCTTGGGGAAATACTTGATAAAAGCTTTGGAGAAGAATGGTTGCAGGTGGGAAAGAAGGGTTGGGGTTCAGAAAGCATCAGGAAGGTCTTATTTCTCTACTTTGGAACTTTAGGGATTTTGAGGGCTGGCTCTGGATAAACATTGAGATTGTGTTAGTGAAAGGCATAGGAAAATAATTGTCAATGATGAAGTAAACCTAAGCAAGGAGAGCTGGGGAGGAAGATGACTGGTTTTGGTATGGGAGGAAGGTGCTTTGGAATGGCAGAGACCTTGGGAAACAACAACGTGGGAGGGAACCCTTGACACAGAAGGTGTTTGGAGGAGTTTTTAGGCAGGAAGGACTGGGGGATTTGAGACCTGGGACAGAAGGGACTGAGGATAGTAGGATGTGAGGGGTAAGTTAGGGTTACCAGTCTGGGACATATTTTTTTCTGGGCCCTGATGTTACAGCAGAGGCACACACACGCAGTTGCCTTCCTGTCCCCCTGCAAAGAACAGTCGTTCCTTTTTTCTCTGTTTGTAGCAATTACAATAGCCCTGTTTGGTCTAAACGACCCACAGAATACTCCTACGTCATGAATGACATGAATTCTGAGTGATCTGGGGAATTATTGTGCCATATGAAAATTCTCTACATGACTGTCTATTTGAGAGACCGAAACTTAGTGTCGCTGAACTTGTTTCACACAGCAAGTGTGCCTAATAAACCCAAGTTTAAAACCAGACTCTCTTCCACACAATGACATACATCACTTTCATCATAGCTGTTTCCTTAAATATTGCTGCTCTGTAGGAAATTGGTCCTAAATCCTTCTGTCAGATCCCAGATCCTTCAGTAGATGGCCAGATAATCCTACTCCCCATATGCTATGAGCACTGAATTTTCCTAAGTTCATGTCAGCACATTGATGCTCTACTTTAGCTTTAGTCTGCTTTTCTTTTTGGATAGGTCAACACTGAGCTCACTTGAAATCCTGTCCATAATGCATGGCTATTTACAAACCACTTGATACAGAAGTCACAGCACATATTTGTGTTGGCTGATAATCCCTTGTCAATGATGGATGAAGATCAGGTGTCGTTTCTGATTCTTTTGGATGTGTCAGCTGCCTCCAGTACTGTTGACCATGAACTGACCTGCACTTTGGCAGTCTGGAAGCAAGGACAAACGGGCTGAATTGCGGAGCTCAGAGTTATGTGCAGTTTTTAGCCCTGAAGCAAGTTGGCAGTGAGTTTAGTCAGGGGTCTCTTCTATGTTAAAAAAACCCCAGCTGATTCTTCATTTTACAACATTTTTGTTAATAAGTTTACCAATTAACATTTTGATAATGCAGCTTTAGCACTTATCTAGGTCTCTTCTTGCTTGTCTCATAAATTTTAAAAAATGCTGTAAGCTTATACAAAATGTTTTCTACAAATATTTTCCCACACACTCTTTTGCCTTTAGCTCATACTTTCTCCAATTGCCTCAAAAAATAAATGAAAAAAAGCTGTACTCCATATAGCATGCTCAGAAATGCCTTCCACCTCCCTCACCAACAAACAGCCAAACAAGCTAGTCTCTTTTGGAACTGGGGGTATGGGTCAGGTTTTATAATCAAAGGCAGAGGCAATTCTACTAGATAGCTCCTCTTGTTCTTGTTGGTTCCATTGCCAGTATCTCTGCTGTTCTCAGCTGTGAGATGTTGCAGCATACTAATTTCCTCCATTCAGTCAGAATTTGGGTTATACACAGCTCCAGGCATCTCTTTCATACTATATTCCAGTTGCAATGATGGGGGAGGATAAAAGGGAAGCCTATACTTTTCTGTCTCCACTTCTCTATTCTGTGTGGGGCAGCAGACACATAACCTCAAGTTGCCTCTAAGTTGCAGACTCAAAATCAACAGTCTGAAGTCCACTTGGAAACATTTGCCAGCCACTCAGATGTGGGTTCAAGCACTGCCTGTGTGTACAGCTCTTCTCAGGAAGCCTGTGTGAGCCATCAGATGGAGCCCCTAGGTGACACCTAGAGAACTTTGTAACCCAAGGTAAGAAAGGCATGGGTGGCACCGATGGCACAGTCTGAACTTCTTGATCCAGTTCCTATGTTAAAGCAAGCTATGCCATGCCAGTTCAACCGTGGGAAGAGTCCATGTTTAAACTACTAGTCAGGTGCAAATATGAGATAAATAGATACAAGCTTCTCCACCTTGTATTTACTGGCCTCCAAGATAGAATTAGTCAGAGAAGTAGGTAATTAGGTGGAGAGACAATTCAATGATTAATATCAAATGCCCATCAATGCAACAACAGGCATCTTGGGTAAGCGCTATGAGGACAGGAAATTTTGCCTTTTACAAAGGGGTGCAGTAGAGGGATTTTCTTTTTCTTGTAAAGATTCAGTTATATGTCAGCATAGCTGTATGATTAGACATGGCCTATGAAATCCTACTTTAGTAAGTCACAGTTAAATCCATGTCTTTTACAAAGAGAAATAAGCCATTCCCTCATGACTTGCATACATTCTATTAATTTCTCCAGTTCTTTGCTGAAGAGGGAAAAAAGAACAAATAATAAGGTGGTTGATTACACAATCCTGACATTTGTCCACTTGCTGTTGCTTTTTTTGGCCCCTCTTTAGCCAAGAAAGACTTGAGCATTGGGAAGCAGACAGATTTCCCTGAGGGGCTTGAACTAGTGCAGTGCCATAGCCAACAGCTTCAGCCACTTGGACAAAGTGCTATGTTGTGTCTTCCAAAAACTGTTCCCAAGGCTTCATAATATTTCATGATTAGTCCAGGGTTGTTTACTGTAGGGTGGCAGCTACACTCAGTACAAACTCGTTGCTTTATTATGCGCTGGCTCAATCTGTTTGTGCAACACTTTACATGTGGTGATAAAGTCAGTAAAACATTGGCCAAGGTGTAGTGCTATTTACTAAACTATGAATGTCTCTGTTCTGCTCTTTCCAGAGTACTGAGGATAGATGGATTTCAACTGCCCTGTAGTCTTAGAGAAAGAAAATCATTATGTGTAATTGATTACTGTGAGATTGGTCCTGTAATCCTATAATACTCCACCCTAGCCTTTTGTTCCTTGCCACTCCTGGCCACCTTCTCCATCAGCTGTCAGTCAGCACCTCTACATTTTTTCTCTAAGACATTACCCAAGGTGCCAGAGGCAGGTGCTGGAGACAGGCACAGCTGCTCATGATTGTTTTAACATCAATGCCATGTTTTGTGTTTTCCAGTTGTAAAGTATTTCCAAAGTTTGTTTTCCTTAGTGAAATGAAAACAACAAAAAGAGCAAATCTGTTTGTGTTCCCATAAATCAGTACCCAAGTTTTTTAAACCTAACTTTTACTTATGGTTTTCATTGTAAGGCTTCAGTTGACTGGGTTCCTTTAGTTTAGTTTTGTTTTTCATTATTGTATAATCCTCTGTGGCTTGAGACAACAGGGATTGAGTTTCATTTACGTAGACAAGTTATACAAGGAACATTACCACAGCAACTAAGAACCTGATTTATAAGACAAAATGTAGGTCCCCCCTCTACTCAGACAGGATTTACAGGTATTTTGCTAATCATACATCCACAGTTCCTTTGATTTCCAAATGAAGTGCTGCCTATATTATTAATAAATAGTGCTGTCACATTCGCTGGTGCAGATTCACCCAGCTGTTTTATGTCAGTTGAATGGTTGGCTTTTCAGTTTCAAAGTAAGTTTCCCATTCTCATCCTCCTTTGCCCTGAGCCAAAGCACTATCCTAGAAATGATTACATTAAATTTACTATTTGCAGAAAATTCCTTAAAATGGCAGAGTCAGTATAACTGTCCCTTTGATTTCTCCTCTGGGTAACAGCTGGGTAGTACTCTTTC
>NW_010515592.1:6104-11958 GCF_000687285.1 Phaethon lepturus
AAGGATTTTGTCAATAAGGGTATAAGGATGTTCTGGGATGAGTTTTTATCATCAGTTTGCCTGGGTTTTTTTTTTGTTATTGTCTTGAAGGATGGTATTCCATGGTGCTACCCAGCCAGGCAAGAAAAAATCCCCTCCATGACACAAACATAAGCCTAGGAAGACAGGTTGAATCCCTGCTTAGCTTCAGATTTTGTCATGCAGGCCAGTCCACACAGTCTCTACCTTAGCTCCTGAACTACAAAACAGTGATAATACTCCCCACCTTTGTAGACCATTTTCAGGCTATGAAATGTTCAAATAACCTTCCCTACTGTAACTGTGGTAAGGGTAGGAGTGATATCAGTTCTTGTGCTGGGAGATTGCATGGATATCCCTATCACAGCAGGAAAATTAACCCACACTGTGTCTTGATTAAGCTGTGTGCAAATCCAGGAGGTGTTGGACAGTTTGGGTGGTGGTTCTTGTTTAAGCAGTTGTTGCCATATCCTCCAGTGAATAGGTGGTGAGCAGGCTGGTGTAGCATTAGCAATAATATGTCTTGAAGCTTGAAACTCCCCAAGGAACTTAAAAAATCTTCTTGCCTCATAAATGCCAAACAAGTTCTCAAATAAAGACTACATTCTGGCCTTACTTACATGCACAAAGCCTATTTCTAGTCCTCAAAGTCTTTGCCTTTGCCTTTTTGATGAATGAAATGATGCCTTTTTGGAATGAAAAAATCTAAGAGCTCACTGGAATGAACCTCTCAACTCCAAAGCTTTCTCCTGGTTTGAGGCATTTCCCATTAAAAAAGTAGCAAAAAAGAGTACAAAAGGAAACTCCTCTGTGAAGGTTGGAAAAAAAAACAAACCCGTTTGCAAATGAGTTGGATATATTGCATTTGCAATATAAGCAGAACTCAGGTCATAGCAAAAACATGCTATGAAACTGTACCAGCTGAGAGCATGCAGGAGTGCTAGGAGCAGGCAAGAAGGGCTTGGGGGTGAAGGGTCCTTTCTCTTCAACTCACAGAGAACTGCGTTTTCTACATCTATGGGAAAAAGAGATATTGTGTCTTCCATGATCTCCCTTATCATCATAAAAGCACAGTGTCCAGCCTGATTAATGATAGGTTCTATGTTATGAGTATCCTATGTAAGTGTAGGTGTGAACCTCATCAAGTCCAGACTTATCTAATGTGCAGGATGGTGATCATAGGCTTAGCAAATGTGAAGCAAGAGCCAAGCATCTACAGACCTGCAGTGTACACAGGTCAGGATGCCGTGTCAGCTCGGCCTTGGTCGTACTGGCCATCTGCCTTTGTGCTGGTGCCATGTAATGATTGAGAGCCGATTCCCAGAACAGGAGTCCTGGATCTCCTATCATGTGGACAATGAGCTTTTCTGGTCCTTGTGTGGCAGTGCCTATCTGCGGTCTGAGCCGCAGGTATTTTACAGACACACAGACTGGAGAGTGCACTGTTTTGCTGATGGCCAAGGTAGTCAAAGTGGCTTTCTGGTATGAGAATTGTAACAGATTAATAAAACCTGAGTGAACATTTTCTATGGACCAGTTACAATACCTTTGAAAATAGAGACTGGACCTGTCTTCAAAATACATGAGCATGGAGAACACCTTGTTGAGAGTAAAGCTGTTTTTAAACAGCTAGGAGAGGGTTTTTTTTCATGTTTTGGTGCTGTTTGAACTTTTAAAATCCCTGTTGGGTCTTCCTATGTAACAGAAATCTTATAACTGAAACAACATAGCAACAGCAATACAGAGCCTAATAAATTCAATAGAAGGTATGCTTTGGTTTCATTAACTACAGAGAAAGACTGTAAGAAAAGAAAGCACTGAGGTTACCATAAAGGCTAGGAGTGTAATTATATAATACAAAAAGTTTTTATTTGCTTGTTCATTTGTTGTTATCTAACACATCTGTAATCCTTTGCTTGGTGATAATTTAGACTACAGTCGTGTGAATTCACTTTAAAAACACTGCACTTTAGTTAAAGAACCTCCCAATGTCCAACAACATGGTATTTCCAAGAAGAGATCAGATGTGTGTCTGTGTTAATTTGCTATCTCAGACCACCTGGAATAGGCCGGTCTCTGATTAAACACATGCTGAGGACTAATCAATAAAGAGCCATAACTTTGATCTAGTTGGTGCTGCTTCTGATTACATAAAGTAATGCTCTTAATGAAACATGGTTCTGTTGCCTTTCCAGTGTAAAATCCTGTGTTTCAAATGGTTGCTTATTAAAAACATTACGAAATAACAACAAGAAGCTGCTTTTGTTTACTCACTTCAAACACTGCAATAGCAGCTTGCTCATGCTCTTCTTAACTGGTTTAAGGTTTTGCTTAGAGATTTTTACACGTGACCCAGAAGTCACGCTTTGATCTTTCTGTCAATAGCAAATGGCACAATTTCCTGAAGATACAGTTTACATCTATTTTGTAATGTTAAATAGGGAAAGTTGGTGTCCCAGTGTCACAAGATACGATTGCTGAATTCTCTAGGGATGTGTCCTGGCTTTAGCTGGTGTAAGAGGCAGCAAAGCAGGACCAGCACTGGGCATCTGTGTGCTGTCAGTCTGCTTTGACCCTACCTCATAGATGTGTATTTTATTTTCTTGCATTGCAATCAATCATACCTGTTCACTAGCTCTGAACATGCTCTGATTTCAGCTGTTTAAATGGCTTTTAAAAATTGCAGGTGACTGCCCCCACCACTGCACCATAGCTCTAAGTGCTCCCTCATTGACAAATATTTCAGTTACCTCTTCACAGTCCTTTGTAAACACCAATTGAAACGAATCCTTCACTGGCTTTAAGCTATCGTCTGCCGTAAAGGATGCTAAGAGTCTCCTGGACAATGCTGCAGAGAGCTGAAATCTCACTTAATTCAAGGATGGAAGTGGACATTCAACCTTCCTTGCCAGGATTAATTTTAGTTTGTGTTGACAGACTTTATACCTTTGCTAATCCTTTCCGTCTGGTGTTCCTGCAGTTTGGGATAGGGCAAACTGTTCTCCATCAAAAATAAAAATTATAAGGTCACTGTCAATGCCTTTCTATACTTCTCACTGCTCTCCTCTCCCGCTTGGCACATGCTGTAGATGTGAACAGATGTTACAGACAGTTTCGCATATGTGTGTCAGCACACAAGGTATGGCTGTACCAAGATTTCTTGTACCCTCCAGATCTAGTCTCTGACTCACCTAGATCAGAGTCCTGGCTGGAGCATACCAAATTCCTTGTTGGCTTGTGTGTCCACCAAAGAAAAATCAACCCTCAGTAGGGACAGGAAGGAGAAAGGAAGAAGTTGGTTCTGGTTCCTGCTTTAACTACAGCCAACAAGTTTTTCCTGGTGACTCTCACCTGTAAAAATTATGCCAGAGGAGTTCTCAGAAAACTTAGAGAAGGTGTTTTCCCCTCTAGTCTCTCCCAGCAGATAGGTAACCTAGCTGTAGCAAGAAAGACATGGGACAGTTTAACAGAGAGTTCTCTAAACTGTGCTTACTGGTACTACAGGTACACCCTGCTATCTGTGGAGGATATGCTCCTGAAAGGTGTAATGGTTAGTCAGTCACGAAAATCACAGAAGTTAAATACAGAGGGGCAGGGTGTGCTACGGGGAGGATAGAGAGGCAGAAGTAAGATCCTTAGGATGATCAATCAGCCGGAAGAGAAGCTGACTTCTCAGCAGCTGAGTTTTTGGCAGCTGAGGATGCTGATTAAAATGCTGATTTGCATTTGAAAACACAGCTCAAGATATGATCTATATACTGGCCTGAGATTTTGCTTGGTACCTCACTTTACAAGGTGAGACTGAATCTTGTGGTGTCCTGGTGCCTCTTCCAGTCCTTCTTGGAGTGGGCCACCATTCTGGAAATGTTTATCAATTCACAAAAGATTGAATGCTTGACACAAATCTTCTAGTGTACGTGTTCTTGGTGCCTTTTTATCAGTTGTTATATTTTCATCCTCGTCATCATCAACTATTTTTCATCAAGGCCAATTAAATCAATTAAAGGTGAAGGATAGAATAGTGGGATAATGGCAAGAGGTAGGAGAGCAGGGTGGTGGGATAATGGCAACAGGTAGGAGAGCAGAGCGGTTAGGAAACACTAAATGCTTTATGGTGAAACTCCAAAATGGTGGGTAAGGAAGCAACAGATTTTTGGTACACAAAAACACAGGAACTGTGTTTTACAGTATAACAACAGAGTGTTACTGTTTTATTACAGGACTTGGGAAACTGTTTGGTCCCCAAACCAAAACGCTTCTGGGCATCTACAGGAGCACCTTCTGGGCATAGGTCCATGGGAACTTTGTGTTCTGATTTGAATGTCATAATTGATTTTAGGTTTTTCTGGGGTTGTCTGGTGCTTGTGAGTAAGCCTTACAAAACTTAATCATTGGCAATCAGTCAAAATGGAGTTGGGATCTCCAGCCTTCCACAGCAGGGGCAAATCTTACACCTACCACTTCCTGATTAGTAAATTAACAATCTTCTTTGGTACCCCTTAAGTTTTACTCTTATGCTTTCATCGACAGGATCTAGCTCATTTCATAATCATTAATGTTGGTTAAATCAGGCTTCCCAAACTACTAAGAACTTAAAGTTACATTTATGTTAAAAAAAAAGCTAGGAAATTCTTTTGTCTTAAATTAGTCTAAATAATAGGAAAGCACAGGGGTATCCTACCCATAAAGAAAAAAAAAAGAAAATATACAATAATTGACATATTTATTTCTACAAAGCTGATCATATTATATCAAAATGTTAAATGTAATAAAAGTGGCCCAGGTTGTCACTGAAAAAATAATTTTACACTGAAATCAAGCAAAAAACCTACAAAGCACTGGGAAGAGTTCAGTAAGGTGACAAGTGCACCCTTCAATTAGAGCATTTTTGAAGATTGACAGCCAGTACATCAGGCCCTAGGAACCTACAGTGCTGAAAAGATCAAAATTAACAGCATATTTGTAAGAGCAAATGTACTATAGCACAGTCTCTTTCCTGAGAATGTAATCAGTATTTTTGCAATTATGAAAACTCCTGGTTTCATTCTTATTTTGTGCAGTCTTTTAAAATATTTGCACACTTTTCTTTTTAATTTGTTTGTCTCACCATTTTTGCTGCTGAGAGTTCCATTTATCCCCAAATTAATCCAACAAGTGTCTGCATATGAAGATGGGAGACATTTTAAGTCTGACAAGTTTAAGTAATGTCCATATTTGAATAATTTTCCTAACAAATAGATGCTGGGAAATGAACCTCCATCAAATACAGGAGAATAATCTAGGTGCCCTTTGTGATGTGGACAATACATTTAGCTCCTTGTATCCAAAACAAGTCCCCACAGTAAACAATGATTTACTTGTTTATAAGTCATTGCTTGAAGTATCTTTTTGGATATGGAAGCAAAAAGGAAAGGGGACTATGAAAGAGAAGCTGTTAATACCTTGTATTGACAGTGTTTCAAACAGTTTGGCTATCTTGATGTCGTACTTAATTTTTTTCTTGTTGACCTTGTAAATATCAGGCACAAATACTTATTCTTCAGGTGGATTTTGGTTATATAATACTGACTGTTACATGCTTTTATAGCCCAGCACTTCAGACAAGATAAAAAATCTATGAGCCTTTAAAAAAATATTTAATAAGCGGCAGGCAGAGCTTTCATGGCTACACTGAGATGTTTTCTTCTAGTCAGATGATATTCCTTGTACTTAATATGCCCTACTATTTGCCTATGAACAGTCATTCAACCATAAAAAGAAAGAAGTCAAAAGTAATCTCAAAATTACCCAAGTACTAAGAGAATCAGACTATAAGTGTGTGTGAGACCATTCTCCT
>NW_010515592.1:11989-34382 GCF_000687285.1 Phaethon lepturus
TACCGCTCATTTCTGGTGGGTAGAAAGTAAGCCCTTAACAGAGTGATTTTGAAAACATCTTTTCCTGTTAGGATCTGTAGCAAAGTCAATGCACTCTCACTCAAATAAAAAAAAAATCCCACTGACCTCAGTGAAGCAAAGATTTCATTGCTAATCTTTACTCATTATTAACAAGAGTAAATTTCAGACAGTCTCATTAAAATATCCTGATATTATATTACATAGAAAGGTTCTCCTACCATACGTAATAAATAATGGGCATAGAAGGGCAACAGAGCGGGCAGAAATAACATGAAAGTGAACAGAGATAGGAGCTGACGTAAGTATTAAGAGTTTGTTTTTTTTAAAAAACAAGCGTTTAATATTGGTCCTTTATTTAGTCCTTCTGACCCTTAGTTACATTAATGATCCCCAGCTTCAGAACTCAAAGAACTCATTTTCTATCCTTGCATTCTATTCCACAATTAAGTTCAAATTTCCATGGGAAATATAAAAGAGGTTAAGATTTATCTATATAACAATTTAAAAGGCCTTCATTCAGCAGCAGCAGTTTTCTGTTTTGCTCTCAGATATTCACACATCTGAATGCCTTGCAGATGTTAATGAATTTATGCTATAACCTCCTGGAGAATTAGAGGAGAAAAATTATCTCTATTTTACAGCTGGAGAATGGAGACAGAAAGATTTTTTGATGTGCCTGAGGTCTCTCACTGGATTTTTCAAACTCTGTGTTTAAGCCACAAGACTTTCTTAGCCCCTGATTATCTTTGCTTTGGGGATTCTAGCTTATTTAAATTCTGTTCTCTTGAACACTTTTCTCTAGGCCAGATCCATGCAAAAATTATTCTTAACCTCAACAAGTATCTGGAAAACTACTGGTCCAGAAGAAAGCTAAAGTTTTTATTGCATGTTCACTGACTGCTGTAGCTAGCAAGGCAACAGAAAGCAAGCAGGAAATAGACCCTGAAGGGTCTCAAAACTTCTTTGAAAATATAAGAAATGCATAGAGATTCAGATTTAATAGATTTTTCTCATCCTGATTTTGCCAGGGACAGATGCAGTAGAAGCTATTCCAACTGAATTTAAGTTATGTTGTTGTTTCCACTATTAAAGTTCTTAGCATTTCACCACTTTTTTTCTGGAGCTCTCTCCTGCATAATTAACCCTGAGTTTTATATGGGCTACTTCTATATATGGCTTTCATTTTATGAGGGCTGGATTTCATTGTCATGATGCCTTTCCCTTTGCACTGAATCTACACACCTCATAAATTCACTTTAATTTAAACACTTAAGAAAAATGCAGCTGGCTGGTTAGTCTACAGTCTATTTTTTAAGAAGGACAGGAACAGTTGTATTTGCTGTGCTACTGAAATGAGTTAATATCTGGTAAGCTACGTTATGCAGTACTGCATGCTGCTGTTGTAAGACTGCTTCCAGCTCCCAGCTGTCTTGCTAAGGGTTATCCATGTGTGCTATACTTACACATAACTATCATTTAGTAACTTCTTTATTTGTTTTGCAATGATTTATATGAGGTTAAGTTTTTTTAAACTAGGGATGTGACTATTGCCTAACATCTACCTTGCATAAACCTAGTACAGTGCAGTTATGCTAGTGTATAGGTGGTTATACAAAGGTAGTTTATTCCACATAAATAGAACAGACTTATGAGAAAACCTGGGTATCAGGACCTCTGTAATATGGAAACCTGCATCCTGACAGAACCAGCACACCTTAGCCCTGAATACATTTGGAGCCAACACAGTCATAAAGCATTCTCCAGGCTTTGCAAGGTGAGGGATGGAGTAAAATGAAGCAAGAGCAATGAAGTTATTGGGAAGTTTCTTTGTTCAGGAAGGAGATCAATACACACTGATGTGGACCCCTTTCTACCACTTTTGGCTTGGAGAACAACACAGAGTGGAAACTTTAGGTGGAGCCTCAGGGAAGGAGGCTGAGAGAAAAAAAACATGGAGCAGAAGTCTCCCTCCCATAAAATTGCTGCTGTAAGGATTATCTGGCTTTGATTTTCCTTTTACTTATACCCATTTTCCATATACTTTATGGAACTACTCCTGACTTACTGGATTTATTACTGACTTCCTCAGGAATAAGGAAAGTTAGAATTGGGTTCATTGTATCTTGGTGTGAAGCTGTCAGCAGCAAGGCCAAAGGACAGTTTAGGCTTCTAGAATGTATCCTAGGTTTTATCCTAGTTTATTCAATATAAAGGATCTTGGTCATCCAGAAAGTGGAAAATCCCAGACAACACCAACGTTGACTGGTGCTATGCAATATCTGACCCTGAGCAACCTGATCTGTATTCAAAATAGGCCCTCTTTGAGCAGGAGACTTCTGGTTTTGGCTGGGATAGAGTTAATTTTCCTCATCGAAGCTAGTATGAGGTTATATTTGGATTTGTGCTGAAAACTGTGTTGATAATATAGAGAAATTTTCATTATTGTTGAGCAGTGTTTACACAGAGTTAAGGTCTTTTCTGCTTCTCACACCACCCCACCAGCGAGCGCGCTGGGGGTGCACAAGAAGTTGGGAGGGGACACAGCTGGGACAGCTGACCCCAACTGACCAAAGGGATATTCCATACCATATGACGTCATGCTCAGCATATAAAACTGGGGGAAGAAGAAGGATGGGGGGGTCGTTCAGAGGTATGATGTTTGTCTTCCTGAGTAACCATTACACATCCCGGAGATGGCTTCCCTGGAGATGGCTGAACACCTGCCTGCGATGGGATGTGGTGAATGAATTCCTTGTTTTGTTTTGCTTCTGCGTGTGGCTTTTGCTTTCCCTATTAAACTGTCACCTCAAACTACAAGTTTTCTCACCTTTACTCTACCGATTCTCTCCCCCATCCCACCGTGGGGGAGTGAGCGAGCGGCTGCGTGGTGCTTAGTTGCCGCTTAGGTTAAACCGCAACATGAGATTTAGACCAAATGGCTTCCAGAGGTCCTTTCCAAACCGAATTGTTCAGTGACTCGGTGTTCCTACTCACAATAAATCTATAATTATGGGGAGTCATGTCCATGGCTTTCCACATGCCCATGTTTCCCAGTGCTTTGAGTTCCACAACTATGGGTAGCACCAGTTTCCAGGTGATGCTGTGTCCTTGTCATGTTCTACACCTGAGTTATGGCACCCTGAGAAACATGGTACTGACACTAACTGTCACCTTCTTGTGCTTCCACCAGCAGTCAGAGCTGCTGCCATCACTCACTTTACCACTAAATCCTTGAGGTTTCACACAGAACATAAGTTAGTAAACCCAACCGCACCTATGGTCACTCAGTCTGTAGGCCATTGGTTGTCTACACTTTGTTTTCTTATGGACTCCCACTTCTGGGAAAGGATTTCAAGGTTGCCTGTCCTTCCTGAAGCCAAATAAAATCCTGGACAGATTATTAGTTCAGACAAGTCATCATATCAAAAGCGTAACACTAATACCAGACCCAAGACAGTTGAGGAAGCAGCACAGCTGTGTTTTCATGGTGCTGAGTCAGCCAATGCCCACTGCACAGTTAATCTGCCTAAGGATATGACTGTACATCACAAAGAAGCGGAAGTTTCATGTACATGCTGTTCAGTGACATTTGCAGGATTTGCAACTCCAGTGGCAGTCACTGGATGAAAATGAAGCAATTTGGTTTAATAATGCAGATGTCAAAATAGTAAAACATTCAGGACAATTATATTGGGAAACTCATCATCAATTTTATTTATTTTTCTTATTGTGGCATTGTTTGAACAGTGTATTTCCCACCATTGAGAAAGATGATAAACAGAGGAACTGAGCTGAAGCTAAAGCACTCATAAATCCATCTTTCAGCAAGGTGATATGTCATTAATTCAGGCACTGGAACAAGTAACATCATTAAATATTATAGAATCATAGAATCATTTAGGTTGGAAAAGACCTTTAGGATCCAATCATTAGCCTAGCACTGCCAAGTCCTCTGCTAAACCATGTCCTCAGCACCACATCTACATGTCTTTGAAATACCTCCAGGGGTGGTGACTCAACCACCTCCCTGGGCAGCCTGTTCCAGTGCTTGACAACCCTTTCAGTGAAGAATTTTTCATATCCAGTCTCAACCTCCCCTGGCACACCTTGGGGCTGTTTCTTCTCATCCTATCACTTGCTACTTGGGAGAAGAGACCAACACCCACCTCACCACAACCCCCTTTCAGGTAGTTGTAGGGAGCGATAAGGTCTCCCCTCAGCCTCCTCTTCTCCAGACTAAACAACCCCAGTTCCCTCAGCTGCTTCTCATAAGACTTGTGCTCCAGACCCCTCACCAGCTTCACTGCCTTCCTCTGGAGATGCTCCAGCACCTCAGTGTCCTTCTTGTAGTGAGGGGCCCAAAACTGAACACAGGATTCAAGGTGCGGCCTCACCAGTGCCGAGTACAGGGGCACGATCACTTCCCTACTCCTGCTGGCCACACTATTTCTGATGCAAAACTTATGATACACTTCCTCCAATTCCTCCACAAAATAATTTTCTTAATACTATGTTTGTAAAGGAAATTAGTATCAATCAACCAAACATGGACATGTACCATTCTAATTATGTATTTTGCCAATAATAAACCCAGGATGTTTGGTGCCTTGGCAAATATGTGCACAAAGTATAACAAAAATATTTTATCTTCCTTATCTGAGGATAATATAGCCTGTTTCTTTCATATATGGCTCAGAGGACCCATTGCCCTTAAAGATATGAAGAAATCTGGGTAAAATAGGCTGAGGGGTGGGGAGTTAACCAAGGGAAGCAGATGACGTCATCCCACTGAGAGCTGGACCTGGGTGCAACCACTTCTGGAGTTTCTTACCAGGCAGTGAAGTTCCACATCACCACAGTATCACTGCAGAATTGACACTGATCTGAAATTATTTTGATCTGATGTTAATGAAGATGTGCAGAGCTACAATTCTAGATAGCATTTCATTAAACACATACACAATCCTGGCAGGTTCTTGAACTTGGTGGAGAGTAGAACTAGGGAATAAATAATAGACAGTGTAAGAGGAGACAGAAAATTCTACAGAATTCTTTATAAAAAATTTAGGATCCTTTCCTAGAAATAATTTTAGTGTCATATTTTTATGACAGATCAATGTTTTAGATGTTGATTACTCGTTATGATACTATTACTAAAGCTGAAGAGAAGACATATTTTTCTTTGAACTGTAGACAGCCCAGATGTTTCTAATGAGTATTGTGCTTTATTTCATTATTAATTATTTGAAAAGTGTGTGAACATGTTTCTTTATCTACTTACCTACTAGTTGGCCTATTCGTTGCTCTACCTTACTTCCCTCTTACTGTTTGAGAAATTGTGGGAACTATCCTAAACTAAATAAACCCTTTAACTGAGTAAACTTTCACATGCTTTTGTGAAGATTTAATTTATGGGATTTCTCCTAGGTGAAAATGAACGTTTTCTGTAACCACTGAGGGAGTTAGGCTATGACTTAGCAGTAATCCAGTTAAGGCACAGATTTGATCTGGTCTACAATTATCCATACGGTTTAACTGTTAATACTAGAAGTAAATAAGCCCCATGGCAGAGTTTTGGTTCACTTGCACTACCTGGGATAATACCCAGGAGCCATATGTGGGATAGTGTAGGCCAGAGAGCATTCCCTGCATGGGTGAGGCCACACAGTTTAGGAGGGGTAAGGAATCCTAGCCGTATGCCATGAGCCCGGCTGCTCTATTTGCTTTCAGTCTGGCAATGCAGAGTGCATGCCTGGGCAATGCACTGGCTCACAACCCTGCTGTTGAAGAAGAAGGTCTGACTGGAAGCTGCAAGGGTTAAACAGCAAGGTTTGCTCAGCCACGCCTGAGGGTGAGTCAGGCAGGAGATGTCAGCAATAAAGAGCCAATGGGCTTGATCGCAGTCAACCTCATATGCTTCTGAATCAGTTGGGCACTCTCCTGTGCCAGCTCAGGGATTGCAATAAGTATGATGGGCATGGGGTGGGATTGCATGAGCAAGCAATCCTCGTTCCGGGCATACGGACAACTCTTGGTAGCTTGAAAGACAGCTAGGAAGAGTCCTTAGTTTGTGAAAGGGCTGGTAGCTCTTAATAATCTTGCTTTTGGTAGGTATTCCAAGACAACAGCTCTCTGGCACCTCCTTTTATTTCCCAGGCAAAGCAGCCATCTACCACTCCCCTGCCTCAGCCCAGGATCAACAGCAATCTTGTATTTTCTCTCCATCCTGCCCAAAATGGCTTTTAAGTTAAGGGGCCCTTTTTGTTACCACATGTAAATCTACAAAGGGTCCATAAGAATCAATGTAGGTTTTTCATGTAAATATGGGGTCTGCACATAGCAAAAGAGAGAGGAGCAGAAGAAAAGAAGAAAAGAAGGAAAGCAAGCAGGACATTCATTCCACTCAGTGCAAAACTTAAGAATAATTCTCCTCACTTTACTCATATGAGAAAATTAAGTGCTCTCTCACACGCCCCACACCTTCTCTCAGTCTTTCTTTCTCTTTTCCTAAGGCTGTCAGAAACTTCTGCCTTTAGTCAGTCATCCTTGCTGTAAGTTTCTTTAAATTGTAATTGGTTAATTTTCCAGATTCTGGGGGACCCCTTTGCCATAGGAGCTCCTGGGGATATAGCCCCTATTTTTTGAAACTGAGGGCTGCTAAATTAACAATGGGCTGACTACAGATATGGTTCTTTGTTCATAGCAGAAATTCGGTTTTACCAGCAACTATTTTCAAGGAACCGTATTACAAAATATGTATAGTTGTACATTCATGTTCCTCTATTTTATTTTTGTCAAAAAAGACTCCAAGTTTAAGAATATTGTGATCTCTCTGTGCGTGTTACATTGGGAATTCGGACCTGAGCCTGCTCACCTGCTACCCTCCTTCTTAGGGATCCCAAACATATAGCTACTATTTGAACCAATTTCCCCAAATGGATTTCATTTTCCACTCTCCCTCTGTGTACGTGGCTCTTAGTCACATGCAGAAGCCCCACACGTACCAACCTGAAAGGACGGGTCAAGGCCTGTTTTATTGACAAGCAGAGATGGCCTCAGTCACTCAGTTCCTGCTGGCAGCCCGCGTCACCTGTGGCGTGCCAGTCAGCTGGACAGCCCTCAGGAGCCCTTTAACTCACGAGCAAGTATAGAGATGAGGCAGGTTTGAGAAGATTAAGAGACGGGACCTACCAGTTTTGGGGAGGAGAGAAGCTGCCTAGAAGGACTATCATCTGTCCTTTGGATAGTAGTGGTGCTTGTATCTAAAGTGTGTTTGGTTCTGTAACCTACTCCCCAAATTAAGGCACAGCAAGGGGAGGACTCGAGAGTCTTGCTGTGAGTGACAGGAGAAGCAGTGTTACCCCAGAGTGGTCATGGCCAAATTCAACCACCCACTTCGCTGAGGTGGCCCAGGCAGGACAGTGAGATTTACACCTGTGGACAGGGCTAACTTCACCCTCTGCATGTCCTAGTTATGGATTGGAAAACTGGTTTTGAGCTTTCCTTCTCCTCTGGTGGGGTAACATGGTCACTGGGTAACATCTGATCTCTGTGGTATCGTGACCTTCTATCTCGGGGTAAGTTCTGGCCTCTGGGTTGACAAATCATGGTGGTTTTTTGAACTCTGTTTTATTACAGTAAAGTTACATCAGCTCACCTACACTGGCTTCTTGCACCGTGCTAGGAAGAAGTTCAGCAAGAGCTGGAACTATCTCTCCAGCCTAGGTTTGAACCTGATTTTAAACACAAATATCTCTCCTTTCCAGCATAGTCAGGAAAGACAGGGTCATCTTTATACCTGATATCTCAAGCAAAGCAGTGGGTAAATATCAAAGATGTTAAGGCAAAGCAAACATATCCCTTTTATGTTTGTGGGCAACACTAATGACACAGGGTGAAATTTATCCTCTTATCAAAGGTCAACACAAACCTAGGCACTACTTCAAAGATGCATTGATCCTACAACTGGCTCCTGGCACTGAGCTGGATTTCACAAAAGTCCCAAACTTATAAGGACTCATAGATTTTATATATCTGTGTAAAAAATAATAGTGTTCAGATACAGACACACATAGCAATCTGCACCAGCTATCTTGATTTTGCTGGGACAAAGTATTGTTTTTTATCTTGTCTTCCTAGCCAACGGTCCTTCCCTCCCACTTAATCAGTCAAAATATCCAAGCTCTTCGCAACTACATAATATTTACTCAAGCTTTGTGTTTACCAGGAATAAGCTTACAGTCCAGCAACTGAGTAGCGTAGCTACTGCTTGGTTCGAAGGGGAAAGCAAGAGTGAAGGCACTGTCAAAGCCAGTCTTTCAGGTCTTAGTGAGTAATAATGACAACTATCTAACGTTTCCGACTACATTTGGCCAATGTTCCGATATACCAAAAAGGTCTTGCAGATGGGGAAAATGTGAAAGGCAAAGGAAAGGGCAGCAAAACCAATGCAAGAGCAAGTTAAAAACTGGTGTCTTTTTGTTAGTGGCCACACGCACTAATGTGTCACTGCAGAGGCATGGGATTTTTATAATGGAAGTGTGGTCACGCTGGGTGGGAACATATACATTGCAAATACTGTAGGAGAAGATATGGCATCTGCAGTTGGTGTTTTTGTCTTTCTTTTGTATTTTCTTTCTGTGGTTGTATTTGGGCAGGGTGTGCCAATATTTGCAGTCTGAGGAACAGCATCAGAACGTCTAGTATTCCCGTCTACTAGCAAAAATAATGAAAACACTTCCGCTAATTCACTGTACCTTCATGTGCATTAGTCACTGGTCCCTGAGCGCTCTAATTATAGACTTCCTTGATGTTACAACTGCAGGGCATGAAGCAAAGACTTTAAAAATATTGTCTTTTTTTCTTGCTAGGCTAATGGAGAAGCTGCTTTAAATACAGACCCGTTCTTGAAGCTGTCCTATTCTTGGAATGTGATTGTGGCATTTAAGATTATTGGGGTGGTATCAGCTGAGATGGATTAGGAGGTGCTTTGCTCAGGATAGGTAAAACTACCTGATAGTGTGTTCTTCATTTAGTCCTGAGAAAATCAGATATTTTTTTTTTTGATCCACAAGAGTAAGACATAAAGAATCTTTACATAACTGAGCTGTATTTTTTAACCCAAGTTCCTCTCAATATATAACCATGTGCTATGGCTCACTGTACAAGTTATAATTTAGTAAACTGTTATATTCACAAGATTAAGTCAGAATTCTTCTACAGTCATGTGCATGATTGCTTTGGGGGCTCCAATAGGTCAAAATCTGACAGTGTCAGGCATAATTATCTCCTGAATATATTCACACCCCCTGCAAAAGCCAATGTTTGTTTGGTTTTGCCTTATTTAAGAGTGTATTCATTAGTTTACAATGTTTTGTGAGGCTTTCTAGGCTTCAACTGAATGACTAAAATCTGTAAGAAACACAGATTCCCTGAAGATGTTATTATGGCATAAAACACATTGAAGGAAAATTTTGTATTTCCATAAAAAATTCAAGACATAATGTTTATTTTTGCACACTGATGCAGCTATCTGTATGTGTTGGGGCCCATGGTAGTAAACACACAGTATTGCACATTAACGTGTTTTTCTAAGTTAGTGGTTTTATACATATATGATAAATTTATAATCCCCCGTATTTCATTTGGGGCTTATAAAATGTGACAGCTGCTGATGTTCTCCACCAGTGGACTGGAGTGGTTGGTTCAGATATAGCGGGTACTATTCAGGTGGAAGGTTTGCATAGTGCAGACGTGCAGTATCAATAGCATAACTGAAGAATTAATAGTAGAAGGAGTGAGACAGCTGGAAACACTGTGTTAATAAGCTGAAGGCCAGGGCACACAGCTGAACACAGCTGAGTTGTGGTAACCTAACAACTTGTCACCTAACCAGCTGATCTTGTGTCTGCACCAGCTTTGGAGAAAAACACTAATGTAAAGCTCTTTGACTGACTTCTTGTCTGCCAATTGAAGAAATACTGTTTTTCTCCCAAATTTTATTAATTCATTCTCTGCTATCACAGTAAGCATGTATTAATAGCTAAAGAAATAACGTCTTTGTGCTGAAACAGTTACTTGACCTAGTAGCTTGATTCTGGAAGCTTGTCATGTTTGTTCCTTTCATTGACAGGAAATCACATCCACTCTGAGGGAAGGCATCTTTTGAGCTTATGCTCCAGTTGATACTACACAAAATGTTATTTCTGAAAAACCACAGCAACATCACCTTACTTATTTTCAGCCAAACCTGTTGCATCAGTTCTGCTCAGTGTTCCTCTCATTGCTAATTCTTTTATAAAAAGATGATTTTAAAAATAAGATATATTACTCAAAACAAAAAGTCTGACAGCTGAAGACCAGACAAGAAACTAAGTTCACATATATCTTAATAAAATAAGATTATAAAAAAGCAAACAAAACCTGAATATAAAAAAATTGCATAGAAATTTTCAGTAGAATAAAAACCTAGCACCATATGAAACACTGAAATGACACTGGTATATGAAGAAAAGTCAGTTACAAAAGTCGTATAAATCTATTTATTTCAGAATGCTACTAAACCACAGACTCATTTCTGACTTCCACCTAACTATTGACATTCACTAAGAGAACAAAAAGTAAAAAGGGAGTAAGAACCCCTTCCCTGTCAGTGAAGGCTAGTGACATCTGTGAAACACAGAGATGTCTATGAAATATCACTAGAATTAAGGTGTGGGAGGACGGGGCCGGGGCCAGGGTGGGGGCAGCGAGTAGGGAAGGATCGGGTCCTTCTGCAGGTAGAAATGAGCAGGGTGGGCTGAGCAGGGAGGATGGAGAGCAGCCCCCTGTGTGGGTGGGACATGGTGTCTGAGAGAGCTGGTGGGAGCAGGGAGGAGCCGGTCTTACCAAACCACGCAAACCTTCCTCTAGTGAATCCCCACATAAACATATGAGGTATGTTTGGCACATGGTCAGAAATCTGAGTAGTCATAACTAGATCTGTTTGGAAAATAGAAATCCGTTTGGCTTAACAAAATAATTTGGAAAATATTTGCCTTCTGAGTTGGGGTAAAAAGGAAAATGAACGATCCTCCCTCCCTCCTCCTGCTCCCAACATTACATGTAGTTTTTTATTTACTTCAGCAGAAAGAGATTTCTCAAGAAAAAAAGTTATTTGCAGAGAGTTTTGGCTTGCTAGTTGTCTGCCTGCCCAGAAAGTACTGCTCAGTGTCCTCTTCCTTTCCATAAGTGAAATTATTAGTCTTCAGATGGGATTACTAGCAGCTAAATGCGAAGCCTTGTTGTCCTTCTGTTCCTCTTTGCTGATGTCCATCCAGGGAGTTTTGTCAGCTTTGCGGCTTTCCCCAGAGGCTGAAATACAAGGGGCTATAACATGGGTAGTTGTAGCTCTCCTCAGTAATAGAACAGAAAACTGGAAGTAGCCACTGGAAAATTCAATTTTATGGAGTAGACAATTTCTGTTTTAATGAAAATAATCTTGATGAAAAATAGCTGGCTAGCTCAGCCCTCAAGTCTTCTCCAAATATGTCAGACATTCCATTTAGATAATTACTTCTGATATCATATGCCACAGCAGGATAGAAGCTGACTCTCTGCAAAGTTTAGCTTTTACATTAAATTATGTATTTTAATGCTACAATGCCCCTTGACTCACTGGTGTAGTGGTGATTCAAGAGCAGCAAATTATCATGAAGGTAATGTAGTAACGTTTTGTGACATTTGCCAGTTTATCTTTGGTTACATCAGGAAGGGACAAGATGCCTATGTTCTTATTCTGAGTAATTATTTTTGAATTGCATCTGATGCTTCACTCATTAAGCTCTGAGCTTCCTGAGATGACAAATCAAGAAGTTTTTATGTTTTGTTTGGAATTTAAATATACTAGATATTCAGATGGTGTATAGACACCCACTCACACATGTATGTGATTGGGTGTCTGTACTTCCATATAAAAGAACAGCAAATCTTTCCACAGAGATTCCAGTCAATGAAATTCTTATCAAACATTTGACCTTCTTTCATTTTTCAAAACATTCTTTCTAGAAATGCTGGAGTTAGGATTTCAGAATAGTTTCCTTTTAAATCCTGTTTTCATATATTCATACTCACATTTTCATTCACAGTAACATGTATTATTATAATACTATTCAGAGATACACCAGATATTTTCCTGAAAAAATAGAGAAAAAGACAATAGGAGCTCATCTAAAAAAGAGTTTATGGGTTAGACTTCAGGTATGAGATGACAAATTGATCATCAACGTTGTCCATTTAATGTCAATATTGGAGAAGACCATCACAGCATGTGAAATAGCTCTTCTCACTGTTAGAGGGCTGGCCACTATCTTACCCCTTCTTCGTGTCATATATAGAGCTTTTCCAAAAGACATTACTTGGATTAGCATAAGGAATTTTCCCCTAAAACTGTCAAATAATGGGTTGTATATTTTCCTCTTCTCTCTGTATCTTCTCTCTCCCCCCTCTCTCTCTCATTCTTTACTGAGTTTAGCAATTCAATTTTAATAGGGAAAATTTTCAGTCAAACACTGTAGTCTGTTCTAGTCACTTTTTTTAGAGATAATGTTCTTAAGGACAGAAGTCAGTAACAGACGTTACAGAAGCCAGGAGAGAAAATGGGCTGAAATGGAGATGGGAAAAGAGTCAGGAAAACAATTATCAGCTAAGAAGGGCCACCGCATGAAAGGATGGTAGAGGTTCACTCCCCTTTAGGAGAAGGGAGTCAGAAGAGAAAAACATGAACACGAACAGGCCCATAGGAACCCATAAAGTAATTTGTGGTTAAAAGAGGCTGTGGCTCACAGCTCAAGCATCCAAAGGCTAAAATTAGTAATAAAGCAGAAGCATGACTGTGAGTGTGGTGCCAGTGACGAACTACAGTGAGAAGAGCAACTGAGCCTCAGAAGCACTGGAGAAGTGTTTTGCTTGAATTTTTCTGTTTTGTCCTGGAGTGACAGAGCGTTCCTTGCTTTGAGCGAAAGAATCATCACAATGAATCATCAGCATATACCAAATCAACCGTGTGAGAGAGATGGGAAACCAAGAGAGAGGCAACTCGATACTGAGATGATAATACTCTTATTCCAGTAAACTTTCACTGACTTTATCCTCATAGCAGACTAGCTTCGTTCGTTCTGTGCTTCTGAGGATGCAATGGTGATATTTTAGCCTTCAATTCAATGTTACTTCATGTATATATTACAAATTTGGGGAACAACAGATCAATATTGTCAATGTCTTATCTTCCCCGTTAGAAACTACTTTTGTCAGGAAGGTGATGGTGCAATTAAAGGAACATATTCATCAAAACACAAACATGTATGTTTTAGTTAAAGGGAGAGGAAGATTTTTTTTTCTTACAAAAAACAGCACATCTGGTTACGTACTGTGACTGGGCAAATGCACGTGTCATCCTATGTTTTTGAAGATAGCAATAGAGATTTATGATCTAGTCCTTAAATCTATGTCAGACTGCTATAAATTTAGGAATAATTTGCTTTGATAACTAACTGGAAAATTAACATCATTCCTAACAAGAAGGAGCATGTTTATTACAGAAACGTGCTGTGATAAAATGCCCTAAGAACTAAATATCCTGGAAAGAATTTTAATTCTTATAAAGATAAGTAATTGAAGGAATGTTAATGTTTTGTTTACTAGGAATGACTAGGAACGACTGCGCCACAGCTACATACCAAATGTCTTGAAGAATCTGATAATAGTTTTACAGGAAATCTTATGAATCTTTTCTTTTTCAGATGTGTTAAGACACTTTGGTAAGCAACGAGAATGAACATTACATTGTGAAACATGCCCCCAACATTTTGTAAAGAACTGTTATGAATAAAACATTGGAACATGCCTAGCAGTGCTGGAGTCATTGCAGTCAAACGTTAGGCAGGCGAAGAACTCAGCAAGAAGAAAAGGATGTCAATAATTTTGTGGTCAATAAATATTTCCAGAATTACAAATAGAAATATTTCAGTCTACAGTAATGATTTTTAAAAAGCAATAAAAATGAAGCATTACTGAAGGATATAAACCAGTTGCACACTAATGATGTAGGAAAAACATTCTCTGCATTTCAGATAATTCCAGAAGTTCATAACAAGTAACTGGCTGAATGAAAAGTAAAACAAAACAGCTGCTGAGTAACTTAACCTATCTTTTTTGTCTTGCATTAAAGAAGAGACCAAAACACAGGAGCTGTTAGTCTGATAACTCTGAAGAAAAGAAAACAGTAGCAGTTGGAAAACAGGAAAAGACTGTGGGGTTAGATGACATTTCCAGGTATGCACCCCACAGATGATAATTTTGTCAGTTGTTTTTATACACAGAAGTGGTCACTTTCATGGCATTAGACACAATATTTCTTAATTTTCAAATAATATCACTGTTTTGATAAAAACGTAGTTTGACATAAAAACAAATAGTTCAAACATAATTGTTTGAAATATTATTTCAGTACATATATTTAGTAAATATATTTCAGTAAATATATATACTGAAATATGATTTCAGTAAATTTAGAGTTTCATTTCAGGGACTATCTTGTTTTGTTTGAATGATAGATTTTCAAGTTTCAAAAGTTGATTTTATTTTCCCAATCACTGTTCCAGTAATGTACACTATCAGACATAATTGTATGTATTTTATTTCATCAGAAGCTTTCATTTTGGAGGGAATTTCCTAGAAATGTGACACTCATTTTTTTTACAGAAATACAGGAAAAAAACCAGGATTCTGTTGTATACACTACTGGCGTATTCTATGAATCTGATATGAACTTCTGGGAATTTAAATATGACAGAATTCTTCCAAGTAATCTCGGCCATTAAGGGAACATACAATCTTCATGAAAGTTTTGTGTTCTGTGTCATTAAAGTTGTTTTCCGTGTTCATTTTCCTGACAAACCAGAAGAGGGACATGTACCACTTCACTCATCCAGCACAAAATTATGGTATTAGCCACATCACTCGGTTGAGAGCAATTTGGTCTGACAGTCTGTCCTGAGGAGCATTCGGAGCATTTTGAACTCACATAGTCCATGGGCTGTGACATCCCAGAAGACTGCAGCGTATTCCACCCGCTAACCTGGCCACAGTGAGGTAGGACAGACCTGGGGCAGTGAAGACCCCACGTGAGATGTTAGCCCTGCCCTTCTTGCTCTTGGGGTAGTGATCAGGAACTGTGAAAGGGAAACGGGCTGAAAAGAACCCCAGTGTTTGCTTCAGTGTAAGGCTCTGAACGTGCTGTTTGTATGGTTGGGTGTAAGGGTGGAGCTACCTGACAGAGTGAGATTGCAGGAGGGAAAGTGGATATGTAAGTGATAATTTAGAATATTGCTGTCCAACTAGTCCATGACTTCCCATCCTCAGCGACCCACCAGAACCAGTGGGAGGGAGCTGGAGACAACTCTTGATATACAGCCAGACTGGCGGAGAACTAGTTAGTGCAACAGAGAAAAACATTCACTTTGGCAAAATAACCCCAGCTCCAAGTCTAGTAGGTTAAGACAAAAGGCCGTCCCTCTTGGCTGAGGGCAATCAAACACCTTATGTGCAGAGGTCCCAGCATTTTCAAGAGCAGATGGTGCCTTTCTGCATGAAACATTTAATGATGTGTGTTAACGAAGCTGGCGTTTACACTGTTTTGGGACATAGGGGCCTTTGCAGGCTCCAGGTATACTCTGTGTTCTTTTATCTGGTGGAGCTCGGTGAATGAAAAGAAATAAAAGAACTGTTACTTTGCTTGAAGGGAAATTCACTGCAGCCAGGGTGCCAAATGTCTATGTATGTGTTAATCAACTCCAAATGTATCTGCAGAAAGAAAATTGTTTAAATGAACTGCACAGTTCAACATACCGCCCCAAAACTTCCTTAAGATTTCCTTCACTTTACAGTCCTTTACCATAGGAATGCATTATTTTATCCCAAAGTGCTCAATAATCACATCTGCCACTGACCTCTTTTGCAGCAAGAGGTCCTTGTGAAGCCCTTTCCAGGTCAGCTTCCCACACGCCTGCTTGTAGACCTTCAGACAGTGAGTGGGACATGGGTGACAATCTTTTCCAACGCTTTATATTAATCAACATACTGCCCCAAAACTTAAGATTTCCTTCACTTTACAGTCCTTTACTATAGGAATGCATTATTTTATCCCAAAGTGCTCAATAATCACATCTGCCACTGACCTCTTTTGCAGCAAGAGGTCCTGTGAAGCCCTTTCCAGGTCAGCTTCCCACACGCCTGCTTGTAGACCTTCAGACAGTGAGTGGGACATGGGTGACAATCTTTTCCAACGCTTTATATTAAAACAACTTGTGCAGAATCATGTAAGAAAGCTGTGACCCAAGCGAGAACAGACCAGAGCTCTTCTCTATAGCAATATATGCAGGAGCCACAAAAGTGACAACCTTCTTCCTGAAGAACCCTTCCAGTCTTCTGTAAGAAACATGTCAGGGAAATATTCAGTCACTAGCTATGGTCATCATGCCCTCAGCCATCCTCCTTTGCACTGTCCCACCTGTGCAGCAAAAGGACGGAGACTCCTGAAAAGCACCGTGCTATGTCATGAAGAAATGTCTCAGTTATATGTGCAGGACTGAAGTAAGATGAGTTGCTTGATATTATTTTTGCCCTTTTTTAACTGATGAATTTCTGATTTTGCAATCAGAGTAATAGTTTTATTTTGATGTTGGTAGATACATGGCCTATGTTTCTCACACAGGTTGAAAATAATTCTCTTGCAAGTATGTGTGGCAGCATTACGATCAAACGTTATCAGTTATCAAGCCCTGAGAATCTAAGGTTAGCTTGAACTCAGAGTAACTACTGCAGCTGGCAGGAGGAAGAGTTTAGGGAGGGAACGTATACTAGGGCCTCGTACTGCCTTTATGAAATTGCTGGAGAAACCTGCTTTGAACCGCTGCTTACATCGAGATGGTGGAAAAACACTTTGTTTGTGTGGTTCCTTCAGAACTGAGGATAAGCCCTTGAAGCCACGCAACACATCTGAGGGAGAAAGCCTGCAAGGGAGGGAAGGTGGCTTATCTCCCTCCTGCTCCCTTGTAAGCGAGGTTTTCTGCCCAGAGCTCCTGCTGTAGCAGGTGTTACCGGTTATTTAGTTGTGGTGTCCGAGCATTTGTGTTCAGTTGTTATCCTGGCATGCTGCCACGGCTTTGCTGACAGATGGGAATGACACCACACCTGTACCTGGGACGTAGACGAATGGAATTTCATGGGAGACACTACAGATGATATTTATCTCCCAGAGCTTTCTTCTTACTGAATTTCAAAGGCCTGCTGTAAGCAACGAAAACATGGGAACATTAAGCTGAAGGTCAAAATAAGATTTTTTTTGTCTGATGAGAAATACTTGGCAAAGCATAGTTCCCTCACTAAAAATATATAGGCATGTATATATGTGCTTTTAGTTACAGAAGTCTTTTTTAGCTGTTCAGTAAACTAACGTTTTTATAGACTCATAGAATCTTTGGGTTGGCAGGGACCTTTAAAGGTCATCTAGTCCAACCGCCCTGCAACGGGCAGGGACATCTGCAACTAGATCAGGCTGCTCGGTTTTTACAGCATCTTTTACTGTTCTCAGTGAACACCATACTGCAGAACCAGACTTTGTCCACGACATGGAGTGTGATGGCACTGAAAGGCTCCTCTCCTCATGAATAAGGACAGTCACAACTTGATAGATTGGAAATATGAAACAGATGGATGCATTTCTGGTTTAGATTTAAAATTGCTATCTCTTTCTCAAAAGTTTTCTTGGCTGCACATGGATCTGAGCGTGATTTCACATGCTAGAAAACACATGGGGAATTTTATGTTTGCATCAGCTCCCACTGGGGTTTTACGTATGCACAGATAATCAAATTATTCACGTTTTTTGAACTAGGGGTAGAAATGCAATCCTCCATGGAGTTAATGCAGGGAGTTTAGAATATATCTCAGGCTTTTCTGCACGTTTTCGCTCAGGGTTGCAATGCACCGGGGAAGCCACGGATTCATCTCAGCACACTTTTTCGGAACCCTGAAGCTGGAGAATTGTATTTAAACCAAAAAATTCGTAGGACTGTTTGTTTCTGTGAGCATTTCCTTTTAAAGCAAAAAGTGTACAGACAAGCCATCCAAAGTAAATAATTTGTAAAAGACATATTAGAGTAATATTTCAAGTGGCATAAGTAATAGATTTCTGTTCAATCACACAAAATACAGAAGGGACCACAAGGGTAGTAGAAAAATGATTAAAGCACTTCTTAAAGGAGCTACTATGCCTGTTAAATATGGAGTTGGGGTATCAAGTTTATAATCTCCACCAGATAACTAATACCTGCTCAGGAGCCAACTAAACATGTAAATTGTTTCCCCTGGAGTCAGTGGGTCTCTTTCCACTGACTCATTGCTGCGCAGAAATGTACCTATTCCATTCCCTCAGCTGGCTTTAAAAATATTTTGAACAGCTTGTCAGATTAAAATGATACAAGTAGGCAATTTACACTGAGGTAAACCCCTTCTGTTAAATGATTTATAAGGATATTATGAGACCTTTTTCCTGGTTCTGTTTCAGGAAGAAAAAGGAAAAGAAAAAAGAAGAGAAAGAAGAAAAAGAAGAAAAAGAAGAAAAAGAAGAAGAAGAAAGCAAGGCAAAAGAAAAAAACTTCCAAACCACAGAAAGAGACTAATGCTGACACTACATTTCAAGAATACATCTTAAAAATGATGCCCAAAAATTTATCAAATAAAGAACACAGGCTATTTCTTTAATTTCTGGATCAGTGCTATTTTTCAATATAAATTTATATTTTACAGTCAAAGTATTATCTTCCCCATCAAGACTTTTTCTTCAGCAAAACTTTGCATGGGAATTTTTTAACAGCTGTATATTGAGTGATTCCTGTTACAATTTATTTAAAAAAAAAATTATGTAGTAAGACATAATATTAACAGGAAAAAACAAAACCAAACAAAACCTACTTACTAATTGGATCACACTGGACGCCATGAGGAATAATTGTTAATTAATAAAAATAAAATATGATTAACCACATAAGCGCGGTGGGAAGTGCTGACATCACATTTTCTGTGCGTTTGTAACTAGATGATATGTAGATGTGAGAGTTTCAAGGGGATCAGCCCAGGCTTGCAGAGCAGAAACCGTTGTTTCTCATTTGATGGAGGGTCTCAGACCTCTCAAAGAATTTATGCTGGCTTGAAAACTCGCAGCGTTGCTGGTTAGAGCAAGCCTTGGTAGATGTTGTGTTGGACAGGGGCTGACCAGCTGTGGGAAACAGGATGACAAATACGAAATGACCATTTGTTGTGGTTTAGCCCCAGCCGGCAACTCAGCCCCACGCAGCCGCTCACTCACTCCCCCACGGTGGGACGGGGGAGAAAATTGGAAGAGTAAAAGTGAGGAAACTCATGGTTTGAGATAAAGACAGTTTAATAAGTAAAGCAAAAGCTGCGCACACAAGCAAAGCAAAACAAGGAATTTGTTCACTACTCCCCATGGGCAGGCAGGTGTTCAGCCATCTCCAGGGAAGCAGGGCTGCGTCACTCGTAATGGTTTCTTGGGAAGACAGACGCCATAACTCCGAACATCCCTCCACCCCTTCCTTCTTCTTCGTCCCAGCTTTATATACCGAGCATGACGTCATATAGTATGGAATATCTCTTTGGCCAGCCTGGGTCAGCTGTCCTGGCTGTGTCCCCTCCCAGCTCCCCGTGCACCCCCAGCCTGCTCGCTGGCAGCCCAGCACGAGAAGCTGGACTGTCCTTGACTACTCAGCAACAACTCAAAACATCAGCACCTTATCAACATTTTCTCATCCCAAATCCAAAACACAGCCTCACGCTAGCTTCTATGAAGAAAATTAACTCTATCCTGGCTAAAACCAGGACACCATTTCTTGCAGGGATAGCAAACCCCTCTGTGCTTGAGGAAAGACCAACCCACTGAAAGAGGTAAAGAGCCACCTCCTCATTACATGAGAAAGTGGGGCTGGGCTGTCTGGGATAATGGAAACATTTGCTTCCCATGGGGAAGACCCAAGAGAAGCAAAAGTGCAGCAACAGCCTGCCTAAGGCCAGTGTGGCCCACTAGCTGGACGCTCATGGTGCTCTGGGCGCACCAGGTCCTGGGGGACTCATTTGGGAAGCGCTACACCATGCTCGCCGTTGCCTCAGAATGGCTTGCTGGAGCACCTCCTTTCATCTATCTCACTTCTACTGAGGCTCGCACACAGACTGAACACAGGCTCTGGGGCCTGGGATCATACCCTTCCACCCTTCCACCCCATGTCCATGGCACAAGTCGCATCTTTTCAATAACTAATAGCAGTTTGCATACTCTGGGCTGGGAGCCACCCTATGGACAGGTCAGGGGAAGCCAATATTTCCTCCATCACTTTTCACTGAGAATCAAGCATTATAAGCAAAGTTACCAATTCATATTACTAAAAAAACCCCATGAGGTGACAACTTCAACCCAAGTTTACCAAAGTGCTCAGGAGCCCTGGGCTCCCACACTGGTCCTTCCTCTCATGTTTCTCCCAAGAGCGATGAAGTTCCCCTAAGCACTGTCCCAAATGGAAGGTAAAACGTGTCCACTTCAGTCTCCTTCTCTTTATGAAAGGGGGTAGTAATCTAGAGAAGAAAGATCTATATTTACTGGATCACGTTATTAATGCAGGAGCTGAGAAGTTCTACAGGTTGTGAAAAGTCCTTCTCTCAGGTTTCATGTCCACCATCACATCCGTACAGCACCTAACACAACAGGATACAAGACTAGCTGGGGTCACTGGGTGATACCACAGTATACAATTAAATCACAAACCTACTGCAAATTTGATTTTGAAAAGATTTTTTCAGAAGCATCACTGACAACAGAAAAACAATATAGCAGCCTGAAACCCACTGTGAGGAGGAAGGAGCAGATGTTTAGCTCTCTGCAAATTTTTAAAGGCTTTCTCAATTATGAGCAGGAATCAGTTTAACAGAATGAAGAAGAGTAGAAGCATGAGTAACTGGATGGAGTTAAGTAAGGGCAAATGTTAACTCTCTGGATAACCTCTGTGACAGCAAAATCTACAAATCTGTGGAGAATTTTCCCAAAGGAAACAGTGAAATCCTCTCTGGTTGACATACATAGACCAGGTTAGGCAAAACAACGTATAATAGACAAAAGTCATGCTTTTATGCAGAGGGATAGAATATTCTAATGGTTTTCTCCAGCTGTGATTTACAGTATAGGAACAATATCCCAAAACAGAAAGATTTTTTTTTACCTCGTAATTTACTGTTCTCTGATTTTCTTTTCCTTTGGACAATAACTAAAATACTGGAGTATGCAAATAAAATATATAAGCCAAATATTTCATTGAAGTTTTACTGGCTGGTTATTGCACCTTCTCATGAACTCCTGAGAGAACCATAAACTATGTCCTGTCCCTCTTATGCTGCATTCTGAATAATAGTGTAGAGACTACCTTAATTGCAACTTGTTTTTTTAACCTGGTGATATAGCAGGTAAATTAAGGTCTTGATCAATTTACAGATCAGATTCATATTCTATTCAGTCATATGAGAGTCATAATTAGGGTATTTATCTGAGAATATTGTTGTTACCTCAAAGTTCAGGTTATTCCACATGAAAATACTGTTTACAAGTAGGTGCTTCTTGCCAGTTAAATATTTTGCAATGTTGTGCAGTGGTCCAGTATGTTTTTGTAGAAGGTGACCTCCGTAATGTGAAATTGTAGGTTTAATATTTTGCTTCTTTTTAGGCAGATGACTAAGGTCTCAGATGGGATATTTTCAGGAGCCAGTGCAAGAGAGAGGTTAATTAAAATGAAGAATATTTTGTCAGTTGTAAAAGTCTGTAATTATGTAGAACCTTTTTCTATTTTTAAGCTACTCTCAGACATACTGATTTTTGTTTATAGTCTGAAGAACAAGATGACCTGACACTTCCTGCACTTGCAGACATTCTAGAGCTCACGGGCTGGCGTCATTCTTCAGTAAAAGTTGGAGAATCTGATTTAAACATACTGTCTACAATGATATTTTAGAAACGGATAACTACAGATCCCAAAAAACGTCATCTTTCTGATGGGGTTGTTCACTGTAATCCAAGTTACATCTACATCTGGTTTCACCTCTAGGAAAAACAAAAAATGTACATGTCTCATGACAGACTTTACATTATTATAGGAGAAGGCAAAAAAGTATTATTTTTCCCCTACTCTATGCATGATTTTAAATATGACTCTACCCCTTTAATTCCACTCTGATGCACTGATCTTTCAGCTATTCAGGCATATGCTTGGGGGAAAGA